>NC_041387.1:246292603-246301372 GCF_002162155.2 Triticum dicoccoides | reverse complement strand
ACCCCTCCTAGCCCCGCCGGACCTCGCCAGAGGTGACCGCCGCCGCCGCCGCCGTTTTTTTTTCAAAAACCGTTCGTTTTTTTCAAAACCCTAGATCTATTTTTTTAGGTAGATCGTTTTGGTTTTTTCGGTTTAGTTATTTAGCGTACGTTCGTTTTAACGAACGTTGTTCGTCAATTAGTCGCAGACTGCGAACGCTCGCTTGTTAGCCTGTTCGTCTAGTTTTATTTCTCCAGGGTTTTTCCGCGATTATTTTCGATCGTGATTTCTGCCATGATCTTCGATCTAGTTTATCTTTTCGCTCGTTTATCCAAATCAGATGAAACAAGCGCCTAAATCTTCATCTCGAAGCCCTCTTTCTGTTTAACCAACTTGAACAAGATTTTGGTACTGTAAAATTTGACTTTAGTTCAGATTAGTAAATGAATCTTGTTTCTTTCATAGTTTGAGTTTCATTGTTCTGTTTGAGTTGATTCTTTTTGCAAATCAGAGTTCTTCAGTTGAACTTTCTGGTTAGACCTTTTATTTGAGTTTTAGTCATGCTTCTAGCTTGAGTGCTTATGTATGTTATTGTTTGTTAGCGATAGAATACCCGGAATGCGAAGCGTGCTACTACGAGTCTCTAGGTTTTGCAGACCATCAGCAAGGCAAGTAATACTTTGATCATATCCCTTTATTACCCAGTTTTTATGCATTAGTTTCAACCCTCAAACATTGCATGGTTAGGATCTGAATAACATGTGGGTTTTGGAAGTAGATGATGAGGTAGAACCTATTGCCCTTTTATTATCAAACCTTTGGGAGTTACTTCTACGTTATCCTCAGGATTGCTATGCTATGCTCGTAGACGTGGATTGGGTGAGTGTATCCATGACAGATGTGAGTATTGTTAATTAATGGTTAACTTAAGGTGGCTACTTAAAAACACATCTGGGTGGATTGATTGTGGCACCCTGGAGTACCTAGTCGTTGTCAAGGCACCTGGAGAACCCAGTGCTTGCCCAAGGGGATCGTGGAGTACACGTGTGATCACCCTATGGAATGCCACCCAGGCTCAAAGGGATCATAAGATTATTCATGCTAGAAACTTCCGTGTGCAGCCACAAGCCATTATGGGCTCTGGCATAGTTGAATAAGTTGTGTGACCTCTTTCAGTGGTAGACAAGCAGATGTAGGGGATGTAGGTGGTACTATCTACCCAGAGTAAAGAGTTATTGCTTCTGAAAGACTGTGTCTCGGTCATCCGTTTCTCAAACATCATGAAGTGCGAGAAATTCAACGAAGGAGATTGAGTCTTGTGGGGAAAAGTGCGCAATCCTCTGTAGAGTGCACAAACTAATCATGGTTAGTCGTGTCCCCGGTTATGGACATCTTGAGTATCTGGTCTTGGATTATCTTGTTGATCTCATCACTCTAAATTAATTTGATTGGGTTAATTGATGTTGTTTAATTGGGATAGAGTGGGAGGAACCTTCTCAATGTTTAACAGCCACCATGATAGTTAAATAAAACTTATTCCTTTGTTGTAGGGAAAAATTGGCTTTATGCAAAACTGTAACATAGAGCTTTCCGCCAGCCATATATGCATGTAGTGATAGCATTTACCTGTTCATTACTCTATGTGTTACATTGCCAGCATATTCCATGTGCTGACCCGTTTCGAGCTGCAACATATCAAGTTGCAGACTTTTTAGACGATGAGTAAAGGTGCCATAGGTCGTTGTCGTTCACTCAGCTATGCCATTGGAGTTGATGGACTGACTTTATCTTCCAAGCCTTCCGCTGTTACCGTATTTATATGGCCTTAAGTCATATTATTGTAATAAGTTCTCTTTTGAGACATTCAATGTAATAAGTGTGTGATTGAAACTCTGTTATAAATCCTCGAGTATTGTGCGTGTCAGCATTATCGATCTAGGGATAACACTGATGCACAAAGACTAGACTGTTTGAGGTCTGGTCGCTACACCCCTTCCATGAATGGATTATGCGGCCACTCGCACGTCTGTAACTCCGCCAACCTCCGGGTATGGATATCATTGTCAGATGACTCCCCAATAACCCCCTTGGAGTTCTTCTTGGAAGCAAACTCCTAAGGAAACAGATCTTTTCCTATGAACAAAATTCTGAAATTTTTAGTCCACAAAATTTTTCTCAACAAAACTTCACAAAAATGATAGCAACTACTCATAGGGATGTATAGAGGCCATAGCAAGCATTCAAACTACTTAGAACTCTAAGAATTCAACATGCAAGCTCTTCTACAGCAGCACCAAGAGTAGCTAATTATTCAAAATATAAACCACAAAAACAAAAACTAATTGGACACATGGAGGAGTCACATACCAAGCAACAAATCCCTGAAATAGTTCCAGAAATGGAGCTTCGAGCAAAGAGATCGAAATCCGTCGTTTCGGGAGCAAGAACACGAGAGAGAGTGCAATGATGATTTTTTTGGGTGAATGGAGTGATGTGGGAAGAAGAAGTAAGTGAGGGGGCCCACGTGGGGACCACAACCCACCAGGGCGCGCTTGGGGGTCCTGGTGTGCCCAGGTGGGTTGTGCCCACCTGGTGCACCTCCCTCTGATATTATTTGCACCAGAAATTCATAAATATTTAGAAAAAAATCGTGTTAAATTTTCAGGGCATTCTAAGGACTTTTATTTTTTGGGTCATTGTTTTATTGCAAGCAAACCTCAGAAAATAGATAAATCATGACATTTTATTTTATTTATCTAAGAAAAACAGAAAAGAAAAAGGTAGGGACAGAAGGTAGTGCTCACTAAATTCATCAACTTCATTCCTCTCAAAAATGATCCATTAATAAGGTTGATCAAGTCTTATTAATAACCACTTTCGATTAGCATGAAACCGAAGAACTTTCGTAAACCACTAAGTTACTTCAATGGGGATATGAATGTCCCCAACAATAAGCATTTCATTTTTCTTTTTAAAATTAGGTAGAGGTAGTTCAAAATTTCAATGGTGATTGTTGGAGATTTTTGAATAACATTAATACCATTCACTTGGAATTGTTTCTTTGAAAGTGCATCGTATGCTCATTACCATTGATATGAAAAGTGACCTTGCTTTTATTGCAATCAATAACAGCCCCTGTAGTATTCAAGAAGGGTCTACCAAGGATAATCGACATCTTGTCGTCCTCGGGCATCTCAAGTAACATTAGCAAACGAGCACATCCTCACAAATACCGATAGGTATGGTAGTTGATTTGTCAGCCATTTGCAAAGATATTTCAGTAGGTGTGAGTTTATTCAAATCAAGTCTTTTATATAAAGAGAAATGCATAACACTAACACCAGCTCCCAAATCACATAAAGCAGTTTTCACATAGTTTCTTCTAATGGAGCAAGGTATAGTTGGTATTCCTGGATCTCCAAATTTTTTAGGTACTCCATCTTTAAAAGTATAATTAGCAAGCATAGTGGAGATTTCAGCTTCCGGTATTTTTCTCTTATTGGTGATGATGTCTTTCATGTACTTTGCTTAAGGAGGCATTTTTAAGATATCAGTCAAGCGAGTTTGCAAAAAGACTGGCCTAATCATTTCAGCAAAGCATTCGAATTCTTCATCATCTTTATTTTTAGTTGACTTAGGTGGAAATTGCATAGGCTTTTGAACCCATGGTTCTCTTTCCTTCCATGTTTTCTAGCCACAAAGTCTCTTTTGTCATATATTTTATTCTTAGGTTGTGGGTTATCAAGATCAACAGTTGGTTCTATCTCAACATCATTGTCTGGTTCTTTATCATTAGGTTGGGTATCTTCATGAACCTCATCATTATCTTTTTCATTATCAGAAGGTGAGTGTACTTTACCAGATTGAGTTTCAGCATCAGAGATAGAAACTTCATTATCATTATCAGGAGGTTTTTCTACTTCAGGTTCACTATAGGCATGCAGAGTCCTATTATTTTTCTTCTTCTTTTTCTTTTTAGAAGGACTAGGTGCATCGGTGTTAATTCTTTGAGTCTTGTTCAATTCTCTTTGGGTTTCCCATAGGATAAAGTGGTTCCTAAGTCATTTTACCTCCTCTAGTTGCTACTCTACCAGCAAAGTCACTTATGTTATTTTTTATTTCATCAAGCAACTCTCTTTGAGATTTAGCAATTTGTTCTAACTGAGTTTGAACCATAGAGGCATGCTTTTCTACACCTCTAACATCATTCGAGATTATAAATAACAAGTCACTTAAGTGAGCAATCATATCAGAGTTGTATTTCAATTGTTTCATAGCATTTGCATTGAAATGATCTTCCTTTCTAATGTAATTATCAAACTCATAAAGGCAATGGCTAGGATGTTTATTACGAGGATCATGACTATCATTAAATTTCATTAAATATTTTACCTCTACCACCTTAGGTGGTGGTGGTGTTATAAGCCCGTGAATTTCTTCGATAGGTGGTAAATTTTTAACATCCTCGGCTTTAATACCTTTTTCCTTCATAGATTTCTTTGCCTCTTGCATATCTTCAGGACTGAGATATAGATACTTCTCTTCTTCGGAGTGGGTTTAATAGATGTTTCAGGAGGAGTCCAATCATCATAAATTTTCAATATGTTATTCAATAATTCTTCAGCTTGCCCAATAGTTCGTTCCCTGAAAACACAACCGGCACAACTATCTAGGAAATCCCTGGAGGCATGGGTTAGTCCATTATAGAAGATATCAAGTATTTCATTTTTCTAAAGAGGATGCGTTCTTGAATCTCGACTTTACCATTGTCGATGGTGTCAGAACTCTCAGCCTCAAGGTGATGGTCTTGCTGGTGCCGCATAGGTTGCCTCGGCAAGGATCTTGCTGGGGCTACGCACGCCGCCCCGGCAAGGATGTAGTCGAGAGAGGTACAACTCGTCCTCTGTTCTCTGTTTACTATCTCGATTTCCTATCTTGGTGGTCTCGTGTCTTGTCTTCTGCTGCCTTGCCAGGCCCTGCCGCAGGAGTGGCTATGACTGCCCGTGCACAAGCGGTACATAAGAGCCCCTACTTTTGTACACTGACACAAATATATTAAAGAAGAGACTCGGGGGCCGTCGGTTTCACTAGTGGCTTCTCTCGAGAAAAATAGCAAACGGTGGATAAACGAATTATTGTTGGGCAATTGATAGAACTTCAAATACTCATGATGATATCCAGGCAATGATCATTATATAGGCATCACATCCAAGTTTAGTAGACCGACTCCTACCTGCATCTACTACTATTACTCCACACATCGACCACTATCTAGCATGTATCTAGTGTATTAAGTTCATGGAAAAACGGAGTGATGCAATAAGAACGATGACATGATGTATACAAGATATATTTATGTAGAAATAGACCCCATCATGTTATCCTTCATAACAATGATACATACGTGTGGGTTCCCCTTCTTTCACTGGGATCAAGCACCGTAAGATCGAACCCATCACAAAGCACCTCTTCCCATTGCAAGATAAATAGATCAAGTTGGCCAAACAAAACCCAAATATCGGAGAAGAAATACAAGGCTATAAGCAATCATGCACATAAGAGATCAAAGAAGACACAAATAACTTTCATGGATAAAAACATAGATCTGATCATAAACTCAAAGTTCATCGGATCCCAACAAACACACCGCAAAAAGTGTTACATCATATGGATCTCCAAGAGACCACTATATTGAGAATCAAAAGAGAGAGATGAAGCCATCTAGCTACTAACTACGGACCCATAGGTCTACAATGAACTACTCACTCATCATCGGAGAGGCACCAATGAGGATGATGAACCCCTCTATGACAGTGTCTAGATTGGATCTGGTGGTTCTGGAAATTGTGGCGGCTAGAATTGATTTTCGACGAATCCCCTAGGGTTTCTGCAATATTGGGATATTTATAGAGCAAAGAGGCGTTGTGGGAGGCCACCGAGGTGGGTGAGGGAGTCTAGGATTAGGGGGTCCTCGGACAGCCGGACCATATGCTTACGCCAGACTGTTTGACTATGAAGATACAAGACTAAAGACTTCGTCCCGTGTCCAAGTGGGACTCTCCTTTGCGTGGAAGGCAAGCTTGGGAATTTGGATATGTAGATTTCCTTCTCTATAACCAACTCTGTGTAACTCAAGCCCCCTCCGGTGTCTATATAAACCGGAGGGTTTAGTCCGTAGGACAACAACAACCATAATCATAGGCTAGCTTCTAGGGTTTAACCTCTACGATCTTGTGGTAGATCAACTCTTGTAATACTCATATCATCAAGATCAATCAAGCAGGAAGTAGGGTATTACCTCCATAGAGAGGGCCCGAACCTGGGGAAACATTGTGTCCCCCGCCTCCTGTTACCATTAGCCTTAGACGCACAATTCGGAACCCCCTACCTGAGATCCGCCGGTTTTGACACCGACATTGGTGCTTTAATTGAGAGTCCCACTGTGTCGTCACCATAAGGCTTGATGGCTCCTTCAATCGTTTACAACGATGCGGTCCAGGGTGAGGTTTTCCTCCCCGGACAGATCTTCGAATTCAGCGGCTTCGCACTACGGGCCAACCTGCTTGGCCATCTGGAGCAGATCGATAGCTACGCCCCTGGCCATCAGATCAGGTTTGGAAGCTTGAACTACACTGCCGACAACCGCGGAGACTTGATCTTCGACGGATTCGAGCCCATGACAGGTGCACCCTACAGTCGCGATGAGCATGACTTAGATCTGTCATCGGACGTTGTTTAGGAGATCACACCTGCAGCTGCCCCGGCTTTAAATCCAGAGTAGATCGTGCCATCCGAGGACGGGTGTATGAACCCCGCCATGGAGGCCGCACACTCAGCGGCGAGAAAGCCGAACACAGATCTCACTTCCAAGGAGGTCTGTGTCTTCGGACCCTCAGACTCATCTCTGGCCATAGGCTCCGAACCGCGTGCATAGATGCCCGTCGAATCTGATTGGGCACCGATCATGGAGTTTAGCTCCGCGGATATCTTTCAGCACTCGCCCTTGGGCGACGTGCTAAACTCATTAAAATCTCTCTCCCTGTCGGGAGACTCTTGGCCGAACTATGTTCGACTCTATTGGGAAGTGGACAACGAAGGAATTCGTTACCCACCCACCACCCACTTAATAGCCACTATCAATGACTTAACCGACACGCTTGATTTCGACTCCGAAGACATCAACGGTATGGACGATGATGCTGGAGAAAAACGGGAACCACCGCCACCAGGGAGCTGGACAGCCACCTCATCATACTCCCTCCGTCCAGAATTACTTGTCGTAGAAATGGATAAAAATGGATGTATCTAGAACTAAAGTATGTCTAGATACATCCATTAATCTGACAAGTATTTCCGGACGGAGGGAGTATTATATATATATATATGGTGGACACACCAAAAGAAAGCAATGGCGACGATCCAGCGGAGGATAATCCCCTCGAGAAGCAAACTAAGCGCCGACGTCAGCGGCGCCGCTCTAAAGCCCGCCGTAGCTAAAACAGTGATACCGGCAGAAGAAAGAATAATACCCCAGACGACACTAAAAATAACAACGACCCCGTAGACCCAGCGATGGAGCAGGATGAGCCAGCGGACAGTGAACACAGTCCGGGGCCGCTGTCTGATCACAATGATGCCGAAGACAAAACTTATAAACCTGTCTCCGGAAAGGAGAACAGTCTGGACGAGGATGCACGCATCATCCTGGAAAAGCACTTGAAACAAGAGCACCTCCACAAAAGGCTTATTGCTACCGCGAGGAGCTTGAAGAAGCAGAAGCAACGGCTTAAAGGCGTGCAGGATACGCTCAACCACAGATGGAACAATGTGCTCGGCACTGACGAAATATATGGTGGTGATTGCCACACAAAGAGCTACCCAAAGCGCAAGCTGCTGCCCAAATTCGACGACGAGGCTATAGAGCCCATTCCGCCGAAAAACAATACGGCCGATCTGTCGGACCGACCACCCCGTGGCCGAGACAGAGCGGCTAATGACGCCGCACAGAAGTCAGCACACGATCTACATGAGCACCTGGACAAAAGAGCTGGTATGGCCAGGTCCGTCTATGGATCTAGGAAACGTGTTCTTACGCAGGATCACGGCCACCGAACCGACTATACTGATCAACTACCAGCTCAGAATCAACACCGAACACTATAGCTGTCGGACCCACGCCACGACACATCCAAGTACGTGTTCGTCTCATGCATCTGAGCATTTTCCCCGTTGTCCGTTTTGCAATCCGGCGCTCCTATGTCCTCCGGCGTTCCCCTTTTGTCTCTCGTTGTGTGCGGGTGTTAAACGTTCTCGGAATGGCCCGAGGTTTGTCAAGTGGTCTTGCTATAGCACCGGTAGACCGCCTGTCAAGTTTCGTGTCATTTGGAGGTCGTTTGATATTCCAACGGTTAACCGGGTAACCGTAAAGCCTCCTTCTCTTTGCAGCCCAACACCCCCTCCAAACTTGCCCAAAACCCATCTAAGTCTCTTCCATTGCTGTCGGTCGTTCGATCACGATCGCGTGGCCGAAAACCGCTCCTCATTTGGACTCTCCTAGCTCCCTCTACCTATAAATAAGCCCCTCCCCACGAAATTCGCAGATGAAAATCCCCCGAAACCCTAGATCTCCTCCCTCTCCACACCGGACATGTCCGTCCCAGACCGGAGGTGTCCGCCGCTGCCGCCCGACGAATCCGGGACCGCCACGTGGCGCCCCGTCGCCCGCGCCACCGTCGGCCCGCTCGGGCCCGCCTCCCGCCCCCACGGCCAGTTCCGCGCGCCGCCGGCCCG
>NC_041387.1:246285179-246292036 GCF_002162155.2 Triticum dicoccoides | reverse complement strand
TCGCCCCACCGCCGGAGTTCGTCGCAACGCCTCCCGCGGGCACCCGGCCCGCGCCTGCCCCGCCGTCGCCGCACGGGATCTTCGCCGCCGCCCGCGGCCGCCGCCTCCACCGCCCGGCGCCGCCGCGCCTCGCCGGAGCGCGCCGCCCGGCCGCCCCGCCTCGCCGTGCCCCGCGCCCGAGCTGCCCGCTCGCCTTCGCCCTCCAGCGCCGCCGCCTCCGCGCCAGATCCCGCGCCAGCGCCCATCGCATCTCCGCCGGCGACCCTCAGGCCAGTCGCCGCCGCCCTTTCTCCCTTCTCCTCCTTCTCCCTCTTACCTCCCCCGCCGGCCCTTTCTCTCCCGCAGGAACCCTCCATGGGTGCAGCCCCTCGAGCTCGCCTGTGTCACCTCCGTCGCCGGGAATGGGGAGGTGGCCACCGGATCCGGCCTCCGGCGCTGTTCCCGGCCCCCTCCGTCATCCTCCGCTCGCCCCGCCGTCGCCTGCTCGCTGGAGCACCGGCGCGCCGCCGCCTCTCGTCCCGATTGGATCGGGAGGCGTCCGCGACTCCGTCGACCCCCTGCGTGGGCCACGCCTCCTCGGCCCAGCAGTGCCAGGCCCGCGGCCCAGCTCCCCCAAGTCAACCTACCTCCTCCCCCTTCTGGGTCTTCTTGATGATGCTATGCTTATCTTGTCATGCAATGACTTGTGGTGAGTGTATCGAGCTTGTTAAGTTGGGTACATGATGTTGCTGTTTTGCTAGGCTGAATCTGTTATTTCGTGATGCCATGTAAACCTGCTGCTACTAGTCATTCTATGCAAAATCTAGAGATGATCACTAAACATGTTTTGATCTACATGTCTTGCTCTATCCATTCATGCCCCTGGTTGAATTTATAGCTTGCTGTAGCTTGTTCATATATTGCTCCAAAGTTGCTTCATAATGTTGCCGTCAGCCTGTTAACATTAAGTTCAGTTGTTATCATGATTGTTACTAGTGTTCCATGCACCCTATGACCTTGCTATTGCCATGCTTAGCTTCACAAATATGTCTTCTTACTGTTGGGTGCCTTGCCATGCCATATATTGCTCTGTAGTGAGTTGCACAAGCTCATCTACATGCCTTCATAATTCTGTTTCTGCCATGTATGAATCTGTTTTATAACTTGCTATGTTTACATGGGTGCCATCATATTTTCTGTTCCTTTTTGGCTTATGGTCAGTGAGGGACTTTTGATCTATGCATTTAGGAGATTCATGCCATGCCTTTGTTTGCCATGTTAAGTTCCTGTAACATGTTGTTTGATAGCTCTAAACATTGCATCGTGATGTTATTTTCTACAAACTCTGAATTGTTATAACTTGCAATCTTACCATGTGTGTTTGAGCATGTTCTAGTGATTTCTG
The DNA here is from genome assembly GCF_002162155.2 of Triticum dicoccoides. NCBI lineage: Eukaryota > Viridiplantae > Streptophyta > Magnoliopsida > Poales > Poaceae > Triticum > Triticum dicoccoides. The sequence continues at coordinate 246,290,652 of NC_041387.1, read as the reverse complement.
GAGTTAGCTCAGTGTTCATGTTTTGTAATGCTTTACCTGTACATCATGCCCATGTCTTTTTTTCATGTTGAGATGTTGTAGCTTGTTGTTTTGATGCTTGCAATATGCCTAGTTGCTGTTTTGGACAGCTTGTCCTTTAAACTTTTATAGTGTGCATGTGTTGAACCGTTGCTCCGTTTTGAGTGTGCTCTATATGAAACTTGCTTAGAATTGCATGTAGTTTCATATTATCATGTTGCATCCTTGTTTTGAGGTGTTTGCTTGATGTTTGGGTGCATTTTGCATCAATGCCATGTTTATCTTGTTTTGCTCATATCTTCTAGGCCGTAGCTCCGAACTAAATGAACTTTATATGTAACTTGACTAGAATCTCGTGTAGATCATCTTGGTGCGTCTTAACTTGCTGTTTAACAACTTGAACATAAGGTTTATTCAGATCTGGACCAACTTCGAAATTTGCATATGAGGACTTACCGGAATTGTTATATGTTGTTCCTGGCCTCATTTAAACTTGCCTTGATGTGTTGCTCTTGTTTGCATCATCTCTTGCCATGAGTAGCTTCATGTAGCTTTATCATGCATCATGCTTGTTTGTGCATCATGCCATGTTCATGTGTGGTGTGTTTACTATGTTGTGTGCTTCTTTTCGATAGTTCCTGTTTCCGTTGCGACCGTGAGGATTCATTCATCTACGCTTGGTTCGGCTTCATCCGTTCGTCTCCTTCATGGACTCGTTCTTCTTCCTTGCGGGATTTCAGGCAAGATGACCGTTACCCTGGATCTCACTACTATCATTGCTATGCTAGTTGTTTCATTCTATCGCTATGCTGCGCTACCTATCACCTGTTTATCAAGCCATCCTATATTGCCATGAACCTCTAACCTTTGACACCTTTCCTATGCAAACTGTTGTTTGGCTATGTTACCGCTTTGCTCAGCCCCTCTTATAGCGTTGCTAGTTGCAGGTGAACTTGAAGATTTCTCCATGGTGGACAGGATTTTGGTTGGGATATCACAATATCTCTTATATTATTAATGCATCTATATACTTGGTAAAGGGTGGAAGACTCGGCCTTTTGCCTAGTGTTTTGTTCCACTCTTGCCGCCCTAGTTTCCATCATACCGGTGTTATGTTCCTGGATTTTGCGTTCCTTACGCGGTCGGGTGATTTATGGGACCCCCTTGATAGTTCGCTTTGAATAAAACTCCTCCAGCAAGGCCCAACCTTGGTTTTACCATTTGCCTCACCACCACCTACCCTTTACCTTGGGTAGGCCAACCCAAGGGTCATCTTTATTTTAGCCCCCCCGGGCCAGTGCTTGTCTAAGTGTTGGTCTGAACTAGAGCACCGTGCGGGGCCATCCCTTGGCAACTTGGGTTACGTCGGTTCCTGTATGCTTCGCTCATCCGGTGTGCCCTGAGAACGAGATATGTGCAGCTCCTATCGGGATTTGTCGGCGCATCGGGCGGCTTTGCTGGTCTTGTTTTACCATTGTCGAAATGTCTTGTAAACCAGGATTCCGAGTCTGATCGGGTCTTCCTGGGAGAAGGTCTATTCCTTCGTTGATCGCGAGAGCTTGTCATGGGCACAGTTGGGACACCCCTGCAGGGTATAATCTTTCGAAAGCCGTGCCTGCGGTTATAGGCAGATGGGAATTTGTTAATGTCCGGTTGTAGACAACTTGACACCAGATACGAATTAAAACGCATCAACCGTGTGTGTAGCCGTGATGGTCTCTTTTCGGCGGAGTTCGAGAAGTGAACACGGTTTCTGGGTTATGTTTGACGTAAGTAGGAGTTCAGGATCACTTCTTGATCATTACTAGTTGACGACCGTTCCTTTTGCTCTCTTCTCGCTCTTATTTGCGTATGTTAGCCACCATATATGCTTAGTCGCTGTCGCAGCCTCACCACTTTACCCCTTCCTTTCCTTTAAGCTTTGCTAGTCTTGATACCCATGGTAATGGGATTGCTGAGTCCTCATGGCTCATAGATTACTACAACAACAGTTGCAGGTACAGGTTATGCGATGATCATGACGCGAGAGCGTTGTTTACTTGTATTGGAGTTCTTCTTCTGCTTCTTCTTCGATCAGGGATAGGTTCCAGGTCGGCAGCCTGGGCTAGCAGGGTGGATGTCGTTTGAGTTTCTATTTGTGATTCATCCGTAGTCGGATGAAGCTCTGATGTATTGTGATGTTGTATTCGTGTGGCTTTGTATGCCTTTTGTATGTATCCCCATCTATTATGTAATGTTGATGTAATGATATCCACCTTGCAAAAGTGTTTCAATATGCGGGTCTATCCTTGGTGGGACCTTCGAGTTCCTTTTGGATAGGGTCGCATATTGGGTGTGACAAGTTGGTATCAGAGCCTCGACCGACCCTAGGAGCCCCCTTGTTTGATCGTGTAGTTTGGCCGTTGTTGAGTCTAGAAGAAAACTGTTTTCGGAGTCTAGTTATATTGGAGACTAGGAATTCTTTTTACTCCTCTGCCCCTTCGTCGCTCTGGTAAGGAATCTTGATGTAGGTGTTTTGAATTACTCCTCTTCCCATTCAAATTTTTCTTTAGGATCACGCAGTTGGTTTTCTGGTAGTTGGTTCTCAGCTCTTTTATGCTGTGCATTTTTCGTCAAGTCGACTCGAGCCTCTTCATCATTGAGTTCAATCCTTAGTTGCTTTCTTTTCCCACCCACCCACCCTTCTTCTTCTCGGAACCGGAGTCCATAATCGAGTATCCATCCTACTCGTGCGAAGTCTTTGCTTTCTTTCCTCAATGATTTCAACCGGTGTTTTTTCTCTTCAAGATATTCGTCGGTTTCCCCTTCCAAGTTGCCTTTGTTTTCCCGCCCTCCCACCCTTTTTCTTCCCGGAGCCTGAGCCTCTTTTGAGCATCAATTTCATTCGTGTGTAACCTCTTCAGTCCTTCGTCAATGATTTCAACCAGTGAATTCTCGTCTCGGTGGACATTCTTCATCTCTTTTCCGGTGGACTCAATTCAAGTTTTTTCGGTAGTGATTATATTTTTTCCCTCGGCTCAAGTGTTTTCCTTGCTCGTTTGCCTCTCGCCAGTTTATCCTTCCGGAGTGCTCAAGACATCTCAGGAGATTCATCTGTGTTCCAATTAATTCGAGGTTGTCACCTCATTCAAGTATTTCAATTGTTCCGGTGCATCTTCTATCTGTTCAATAATCCTTTCCAACGGTGTTATCTCTTCAGTGGGCCCTAACCCACAGGTCTTTTCCCAGGATCATACCTGACTCTTCTAATTCCCCCGGAGTTATTCTAATTTCTTTTCAAGTGTGACGTAAGAATGTATTTCATCAGTCAGATGCTTTTCCAAGATCGCTTTCAAATCATTTTCATCGTTGGCTCAACCTCTCTGCTTTTCATTCTCCCGAAGTACCTCAGTAATTCTGGTGGTGTTTCTCGTCGTCATTTGAAGATCGCAGAAGAGTTTTCCTTTAAATCTTGCCCGTTCTCTCGAAGTTTCGTGGTTCTAGCTACATATCATCCTCTCGAATTATTTCAGTTTGTCAGATATTCTTTCTTACCCATCCGGAGTATGTCAGAAGTTGTTTTCCCATTTCTTTTCACCGGAGGCCATCATCCCAGTTATCATTCTCTATTTATCCCGGCGTTTCACTCAAGTGTTCGTCAATCAGCTCACGATCTCTTCGTTCTTTTGCATCTAAATCCCCTCTAGCATATTTGTTCTTATAATTCTTCCCGGTGATTCATTCTCTTTAGTCAGTCATTTTCAATTCTTATAGTGGTTCGTTCAAGATTCTTTTTTCCTTGAGTATCATTTTAATCCTTTCGTTCTTTCAATCCCAACGGTGGTTCATGAAGACTTTCTCAAGTTTTGTGCTATCCCTTCTCAATCCTTTTTCAAGAAGAATAAGTAAGATGTGAAATCCATTGCTTGTCATCAATTTATTTCGATGAAGGATAAGCATACAATAAATCTGATTCTTATTTCATCCAAGTGAGTTTTCCTTTTCTTCGGAGTTTGTTCTTAATGAATAAATTCTAGTTCCAAGTGTTTCATCTTTTCTTTTCCGGAGTTCAATCTTTCCTCAGCCATTTCGTCGGAAACCCCATCTAAATCATCGCAAGCTTTAATCTTATTCTTTCATCATTCATTGTATCTCGTCATCCTTTTGTTTACCGGAGTTCTTCATGGTGGTTCTTCATGATTTAATTCATTCTTCAAGTGTTCATCGAGGTTCTTGTTCAAGGAGTTCAAATATCTTTTCTTCTCGCGTCTCGAAGTGCAATTAATTCTCCGTATTCTTTTGAAGTGGAGTTTTGCATTTCTTCGTTCTTCTAAGCTATCCAATTATTTCCGTTTGTGGTCGGTTATCACCTCATAATTTCTGAGATGTTATCCATAAGCCCACAACAAGCTTATTCTTTCTTTGTTGATTTTCTCAACAACTAAATTCAATCCTTCTAAATTCTTTTCATTCAATATTCTTTCAATTCTTTCCGGAGGTTTGTGTCATGTCTTCATCAAGTGTCATTCTATCCTCTCAAGTTCTTGTTCTTTTCCTTCCATGTCCAGTCAGAGTCTGCCTAAATCCTTTCAGTCTTATTCGTCTCTTATCTCGTTCTAACTGGAGTGCTTTCATAGTCTATCTGATTCCGTGAGCTTTCGATTCTCTTCATTCTCGCCGTCCCTCTCTTCTTCTCGAATGCTCTCGATTCTTTGCTTCTTCTCTAGAGTTCTTGTTTCCCTCTTCCTTTTTTCCCTTCCGTCTCGGTCCTAAGATCTCGGGACGAGATCTCTTGTTAGTGGAGGAGTGTTGTAACGCCCCAGATTGGTTGCGCCAGGTGTCTGCCAGTTATTCGCCGTCGTTGCCATGTCATGTGCTTGCGTGTTGCATTTTATCATGTCATCATGTGCATTTCATTTTGCATACGTGTTCATCTCATGCATCTGAGCATTTTCCCCGTTGTCCGTTTTGTAATCCGGCGATCCTATGTCCTCCGGTGTTCCCCTTTTGTCTCTCGTTGTGTGCGGGTGTTAAATGTTCTCGGAATAGCCCAAGGTTTGTCAAGTGGTCTTGGTATAGCACCGGTAGACCGTCTGTCAAGTTTCGTGTCATTTGGAGGTCGTTTGATACTCCAACGGTTAACCGGGTAACCGTAAAGCCTCCTTCTCTTTGCAGCCCAACACCCCCTCCAAACTGGACCAAAACCCATCTAAGTCTCTTCCATGCTCTCGGTCATTCGATCATGATCGCGTGGCCGAAAACCGCTCCTCATTTGGACTCTCCTAACTCCCTCTACCTATAAATAAGCCCCTCCCCCCGAAATTCGCGGATGAAAATCCCCCGAAACCCTAGATGTCCTCCCTCTCCACGCCGGACATGTCCGTCCCGGACCGGACGCGTCCGCCGCCGCCGCACGACGAATCCAGGACCGCCACGTGGCGCCCCGTCGCACGCGCCGCCGCCGGCCCACGCCTGC
>NC_041387.1:246093237-246284802 GCF_002162155.2 Triticum dicoccoides | reverse complement strand
CAGCGCCCATTGCATCGCCGCCGGCGACCCTCAGGCCAGTCGCCGCCGCCCTTTCTCCCTTCTCCTCCTTCTCCCTCTTACCTCCCCCGCCGGTCCTTTCTCTCCCGCAGGAACCCTCCATGGGCGCAGCCCCTTGAGCTCGCCTGTGTCGCCTCCGTCGCCGGGAATGGGGAGGTGGCCACCGGATCCGGCCTCCGGCGCTGTTCCCGGCCCCCTCCATCGTCCTCCGCTCGCCCTGTCGTCGCCTGCTCGCTGGAGCATCGGCGCGCCGCCGCCTCTCGTCCCGATTGGATCGGGAGGCGTCCGCGACTCCGTCGACCCCCTGCGTGGGCCACGCCTCCTCGGCCCAGCAGCGCCAGGCCCGCGGCCAGCTCCCCCAAGTCGGCCTGCCTCCTCCCCCTTCTAGTCCTTGGCCCATGGTGAGCCACCTGTCTATCCCCCGCCCGGTGCACGTTATAGCTAAGTCGCGCTCACCCTGTTTTTTCCTGAAAACGACCAAGTCCCCAGATTCTAGTATTTTCATGCCATGTTCATCATGCTGTAACACTGCATCCGTAGCTCCGTTTCGTGCGTGTAATATGTCAAATTGTTCTCCTCGATGAGTACATCATTTCATTCCATTGCATCATATTCATTTGAGGTCATATAGATGCCTGAATCATCGTTGTAAGAGTGCTTCATAATGTTTTCTGCTGTCTGTTAACAGAACGAGCTCTTTTGTCATTTTTGCCATGATTGATGTGTGCATCCTATGAGGTTGATGTCTACATGTGTTTTGAACTATGCCATGTCTTCTTTACAGAGGTGCTTACCATGTATTTTTGTGATCAATGTGGTGACTAGCACAAGCATGCAAACTAGGCATCGTGATGTTGCTGATTTTAGTCCCTGTTCTGCTGTTATTTTGATGCCATGTAAACTTGATGCTACAGAGAGATCCATGCATATTTTGAGATACTTCAGTAAGGATGTTTTGAACATATGGTTATTGTCTATCCATTCATGCCCTGGTTGGCAATTATGGAGTAGTCTAGCATGTCATTTTCGTGTTCTACTTTTGCTTCAAAATGTTTCCTGGCAGATTGTTTACATGCTATTCAATTTGGCCAAGGTTGCTATAGTTGATCCTTGCATGCTATGAACTTGTTCTTGACTTGGTTTGTTTCATAAACATGTCTTCTTGATGATGCTATGCTTATCTTGTCATCCAATGACTTGTGGTGAGTGTATCGAGCTTGTTAAGTAGGGTACATGATGTTGCTGTTTTGCTAGGCTGAATCTGTTATTTCGTGATGCCATGTAAACCTGCCGCTACTAGTCATTCTATGCATAATCTAGAGATGATCACTAAACATGTTTGGATCTACATGTCTTTATCTATCCATTCATGCCCCTGGTTGCATTTATAGCTTGCTGTAGCTTGTTCATATCTTGCTCTAAAGTTGCTTCATAATGTTGTTGTCAGCCTGTTAACATTAAGTTCAGTTGTTATCATGATTGTTACTAGTGTTCCATGCACCCTATGACCTTGCTATTGCCATGCTTAGCTTCACAAATATGTCTTCTTACTGTTGGGTGCCTTGCCATGCCATATATTGCTCTGTAGTGAATTGCACAAGCTCATCTACATGCCTTCATAATTCTGTTTCTGCCATGTATGAATCTGTTTTATAACTTGCTATGTTTACATGGCTGCCATCATATTTTCTGTTCCTTTTTGGCTTATGGTCAGTGAGGGACTTTTGATCTATGCATTTAGTAGATTCATGCCATGCCTTTGTTTGCCATGTTAAGTTCCTGTAACATGTTGTTTGATAGCTCTAAACATTGCATCATGATGTTATTTTCTGCAGAGTCTGAATTGTTATAACTTGCAATCTTACCATGTGTGTTTGAGCATGTTCTAGTGATTTCTGGAGTTAGCTCAGTGTTCATGTTTTGTAATGCTTTACCTGTACATCATGCCCATGTCTTTTGTTTTCATGTTGAGATGCTGTAGCTTGTTGTTTTGATGCTTGCAATATGCCTAGTTGCTGTTTTGGACAGCTTGTCCTTTAAACTTTTATAGTGTGCATGTGTTGAACCGTTGCTCCGTTTTGAGTGTGCTCTATATGAAACTTGCTTAGAATTGCATGTAGTTTCATATTATCATGTTGCATCCTTGTTTTGAGGTGTTTGCTTGATGTTTGGGTGCATTTTGCATCAATGCCATGTTTATCTTGTTTTGCTCATATCTTCTAGGCCGTAGCTCCGAACTAAATGAACTTTATATGTAACTTGACTACAATCTCACGTAGATCATCTTGGTGCATCTTAACTTGCTGTTTAACAACTTGAACATAAGGTTTATTCAGATCTGGACCAACTTCGAAATTTGCATATGAGGACTTACCGGAATTGTTATATGTTGTTCCCGGCCTTATTTAAACTTGCCTTGATGTGTTGCTCTTGTTTGCATCATCTCTTGCCATGAGTAGCTTCATGTAGCTTTGTCATGCATCATGCTTGTTTGTGCATCATGCCATGTTCATGTGTGGTGTGTTTACTATGTTGTGTGCTTCTTTTCGATAGTTCCTGTTTCCGTTGCGATCGTGAGGATTCGTTCATCTACGCTTGGTTCGGCTTCATCCATTCGTCTCCTTCATGGACTCATTCTTCTTCCTTGCGGGATTTCAAGCAAGATGACCGTTACCCTGGATCTCACTACTATCATTGCTATGCTAGTTGTTTCGTTCTATCGCTATGCTGCGCTACCTATCACCTGTTTATCAAGCCATCCCATATTGCCATGAACCTCTAACCTTTGACACCTTTCCTATGCAAACCGTTGTTTGGCTATGTTACCGCTTTGCTCAGCCCCTCTTATAGCGTTGCTAGTTGCAGGTGAAGTTGAAGATTTCTCCATGGTGGACAGGATTTTGGTTGGGATATCACAATATCTCTTATATTATTAATGCATTTATATACTTGGTAAAGGGTGGAAGACTCGGCCTTTTGCCTAGTGTTTTGTTCCACTCTTGCCTCCCTAGTTTCCGTCATACCGGTGTTATGTTCCCGGATTTTGCGTTCCTTACGCGGTCGGGTGATTTATGGGACCCCCTTGACAGTTCGCTTTGAATAAAACTCCTCCAGCAAGGCCCAACCTTGGTTTTACCATTTGCCTCACCACCACCTACCCTTTCCCTTGGGTCGGCCAACACAAGGGTCATCTTTATTTTAGCACCCCTGGGCTAGTGCTTGTCTAAGTGTTGGTCCGAACTAGAGCACCGTGCGGGGCCATCCCTTGGCAACTTGGGTTACGTCGGTTCCAGTACGCTTCGCTCCTCCGGTGTGCCCTGAGAACGAGATATGTGCAGTTCCTATCGGGATTTGTCGGCGCATCGGGCGGCTTTGCTGGTCTTGTTTTACCATTGTCGAAATGTCTTGTAAACCGGGATTCCGAGTCTGATCGGGTCTTCCTGGGAGAAGGTCTATTCCTTCATTGATCGCGAGAGCTTGTCATGGGCTAAGTTGGGACACCCCTGCAGGCTATAATCTTTCGAAAGCTGTGCATGCGGTTATAGGCAGATGGGAATTTGTTAGTGTCCGGTTGTAGACAACTTGACACCAGATACGAAATAAAACGCATCAACCGTGTGTGTAGCCGTGATGGTCTCTTTTCGGCGGAGTCCAGGAAGTGAACACGGTTTCTGGGTTATGTTTGACGTAAGTAGGAGTTCAGGATCACTTCTTGATCATTACTAGTTGATGACCGTTCCTTTTGCTCTCTTCTCGCTCTTATTTGCGTATGTTAGCCACCATATATGCTTAGTCGCTGCCGCAGCCTCACCACTTTACCCCTTCCTTTCCTTTAAGCTTTGCTAGTCTTGATACCCATGGTAATGGGATTGCTAAGTCCTCGTGGCTCACAGATTACTACAACAACAGTTGCAGGTACAGGTTATGCGATGATCATGACGCGAGAGCGATGTTTACTTGTATTGGAGTTCTTCTTCTGCTTCTTCTTCGATCAGGGATAGGTTCCAGGTCGGCAGCCTGGGCTAGCAGGGTGGATGTCGTTTGAGTTTCTGTTTGTGATTCATCCGTAGTCGGATGAAGCTCTGATGTATTGTGATGTTGTATTCGTGTGGCTTTGTATGCCTTTTGTATGTATCCCCATCTATTATGTAATGTTGATGTAATGATATCCACCTTGCAAAAGCGTTTCAATATGCGGGTCTATCCTTGGTGGGACCTTCGAGTTCCGTTTGGATAGGGTCGCATATTGGGCATGACAGCCGCACACCCCCTGTGCTTCACTGATGAGGTGCTGGATCATGAATTTCCATTGGGGTTTAAACCCGTAAACATAGAGACATACGACAGAACGACAGACCCTGCAGTCTAGATTGAGGACTTTATTCTTCACATCCATATGGCTCGCGAAGATGATCTCCACGCCATCAAATACCGGCCCCTCAAGTTGAAAGGACCAGCTAGACACTGGTTGAAAAGCCTCCCCGAAAATTCAATTGGAAGTTGGGAGGAACTCGAGGACGCTTTCAGGGCTAATTTTCAAGAGACCTATGTCCGACCTCCGGATGCAGACGATTTAAGTCACATAATCCAACAACCCCGAGAGTCAGCCCGTAAGCTTTGGAACAGATTTATCACCAAGAAGAACCAAATCTTCGACTTTCCGGTTGCTGAAGCCCTAGCAGCTTTCAAACACAGTGTCCAGGACAAACGGCTTGGACAATGCCAGCCCTAACAACTCTTATGACCCGCTTTTGCGCGGGGAGGACAGTTCGTTGGCCCGCAGCGGCGCCAGCGACCCAGGCACATCCGAAATCAGGGATGGCAATGGAAAGCCGCGACGCAATAAAAACAAGCTTCGAAATAATGAAGACAACCCAGACAACACAATGGTGAACACCGGATTCAGGGGCTCTAGACCCGGTCAACGGAAAAAACCATTTAAAGGCAGCAGAGATGGACTGTCCAGCCTCAATAAAATTCTAGATAGATGGCACCCCCGAGAAACCGGCGAATCACACCAACAGAGAATGCTGGGTCTTTAAGCAGGCTGGCAAGCTAAACGCCGAACACAAGGGGAAGAGCCGCCAAGTGCAGACGAGGATGAACCTCGCGAGCCGAACACTAGGGGACAGAAAAGATTTACACCATAGGTCAAAACAGTGAACATGATTTATGCCACCCACATACCAAAGGGGAAGCGCAAACGCGCACGCCGGGACGTATACGCTGTAGAACAAGTAGCCCCCAAATCCAATCCATGGTCGGCCTACCCGATCACTTTTGATCGCAGGGATCATCCGACTAGTATCCGACATGGAGGTTCGGCTGCCTTGGTGCTCGACCCAATGTGACGGATAACATCTCACACGAGTCCTCATGGACGGTGGCAGCAGTCTCAATCTGATATACCAGGATATTGTCCGCAAGATGGGGATAGACCCATCAAGAATCAACCAAAGTAGTACTACCTTTAAAGGAGTCATAGCAGGCGTAGAGGCCCGCTGCGCGGGCTCTTTGACGTTAGAGGTTTCATTTGGTTCTGCCGACAACTTTCGAAGCGAAGAACTAATCTTCGACATTGCTCCGTTCTGAAGCGGCTATCATGCACTACTCGGAAGAACGACCTTCGCTCGTCTCAACACAGTGCCACATTACGCTTATCTCAAACTTAAGATGCCCGGTCCATGCGGCGTCATCACTATCAGCGGAAACACAGAGCGTTCTCTACGCGTGGAAGACTACGTGGCGGCTCTAGCAGCCGAACAAGTGAACGGCCTCTCCAACCTGAGTAATTGATCGGTCTTCGACACCACAGACACAACTAGACGTGTCCGGCGCACCACTAGTTGTAGCAGCCCAGATTAACCTGAGCTTGACCAACGGATATGCCCCATATGTGGTGCTAGGGGCTGCCCGCATGTAAAAGGGTCCATAGTTTGGCTTGACCCTATTAATACTCAATAAATTGAACTCTCATGGTTCATTAAGAATAACCAACTTTTCGCACGGTCACACCAGATTCTTTCACCTAGGTTTTTCCTTTTTCTTTACAGATGACCATCATGCTACACCCTTCCAGGATACGGCACAATGGAGATAAAGGCGCAGACGTGCAGCAGGGCCCCGTTCAAAGGTTTCTTTTTAGATTAAGAACCTGTGTAAACCTTTTTTTATTATTGTCTCTTGATGCCTCACACCCTCCGGGCACTTAAAATAACCAAGAGGGATACTGGCATTATTTGCAAGCTTATGGTTCGCCGATCTAAAATAGATGTTACAAGGGCAGCAACCAATGTGTTTTTGGGATTTATGCCCTCACCACAGCGGCTCTTTCATCACGCCGGATTAATGCATGTACCCGTAAATTCAGGGATCATTATCGAGGGCGGTACTCAGCCCAGTATATGTTGTAAAGTCCAAATACCTCCGGGAGTGTTCGGCGTCGCGAGTTTGGCCTTATATGCATCAGCTCCGAATCCTGTCTTTGGTCAATAGTTGGGTTTGCCCGGCTCCCGTGTTTTGCTACCTTACGTTCCGCTCTATCAGCTAAGGTGGCACCGGGAGAACTACTGCGATTGTGCCCTGGTTCATCTGGATGAGCACCTCAGTAGAGAAAGACGAAAACTGACTGTCATGATAAAGCGAGAGACTGGTCAACCACTCGATGACCCAGCGGAATCTTCGCGATTCCTCCGCCTGAACGAAGGACCGGTTTCCCGGTCACGTATGTACACACACCGTATTCGGATGAGCGCGGACATACCAGGGGCTATATAGTAGCCCCACCGTCAAACTCCTATGGCTAAGTGAAAGTGTTAAAGCTATATAGTCCGATTGCCTTGTTCTCCGCGCTACCACCTCCTTAACGGACCAAGACGTTGGATCAAGTGTGATTACACGCTTTGCCAAACACCCTCGCATTATATGCGTGGGGGCTGAAGCCGACGACTGCAAACTTTCAGGTTATATACATATATACATAAGCGGCCGCACAGGAGGCACTACGATACTTTACGGGCAAAAGTATAAATGTAGCCTTTATTATCACAAGCATTGTTTTTACAATCAAGATACATGTCACTGGAATATGGTATTCTTTGAGTACTGAGCCTATATTAAATGGGCACCTTCTAAGACTTCTTCAAAATAGTACTCGGGCGAGTCCTGACCGCCGGGTGGACCCCTGGTTGCAATATCGGTGGCCTCCATCTTCGCCCAATATGTCTTAAGACGGGCAAGAGCCATCCATGCACCCTCTATGCACGCCGACCTCTTGACAGCCTCAATATGCAGTGCAGCATGAATAAATCGTTGCACCAAACCAAAATAACTATCCGGAGTTGGTTCCTTCAGCCACATGTGATCCACAACAGCCTTCTTGGCAAGCCCGGATAACCTATGGAGCTCGGCCCACTCGGCCATCTGCTCATTCAACAGCAGCGGACGCCTTGGAGCACTGAACTGCGACCAGAACAATCTTTCCACCTCATGATCTTCTCGATCCTTGAAATACCGCGTCGCGTCAGCAGCACTCTTTGCCAAATCCAAGTACGCATTTGAAGAACTCCACAATTGGTCAAGAGGGGCATACTTCAGATCACCGAATTTCGTTCGCAATAAAAAAGGCTTCCCTGCCGCGATATCACCGGCTTGCCGAAGCTCCTCCCAAGCCGCTCTGATCTCAGAGCGAGTTTCCTTTGCTGCTTGTAAGGCCTTCTCTAGGTCAGCCATTTTCGTTTGGTTTTCCCTTTCGAGAAGCTCATATCGGCTTGCGGCATTTTGTAGCTCAAGAGCCATGTTGGCTATTTTATCCTCACTTTGGCGATGAGCAGCCCGTTCGGCTTTTAATTCTTCAGTTGCCTTCATGGCAGCCGCATCGCTTCTCCTGGCTTGCTCCTTGGCCCTGGCAAGCTCTGCCCAAAGGGTCTCCACAGCGGCAGCTCCATCTGCAGTCAAAGCATATTATACATCCTAGCATCCTACTCTTATTAATATTTGCTGACCACCCAAATATACATACCATGTGCCTCGTCAAGCCACTTGTTCACAAGCATGATGTCTGCATCCGCCACGTCAAGATGTTGCCTCAGTTTGGCAAATTCAGCAGTCCGGTCAGCCGCCGGATCTGCAGCCGCCTGCGCACAAAAGCAGCGCTATCATTACCTGAGACTATGATCCTCTGCTTGCCTCGTCCGAACGGCAACCAGAGTCTCAGGGGCTACTGTCGGATTTCGGGTTCCAGCAGATCCTTGAGGTTCGAACTCTGGGGTGCGCACGAAGATCTTTCCCCCACCAGCTCGCGTCTCAAAGCCTCACAAGGAATCTAGGCTAGAAAGAAGAACACACAAGGGACACGAGGTTTATACTTGTTCAGGCCACCATTGTGTGTAAAACCCTACTCCAGTGTGTGGTTTGGTGGATTGCCTCAGGGGCTGATGATGAACAATACAAAGGGAGAACAGCCTCGCGAGGGGCTGTTCTTGAGCTGGTGAGATGAACTGCTTGGATGAGTTCAGTCGCCTCTCTCTCTAGTCTATGCGCAATCTAGATCCTACTCTCTATTGTGGTGGCTAGTCCTATTTATAGAGGGAGGCCCTGTGGCTCTTCCTAAATAATGAGCGGGAAGGGCGCGAACAATTGGCCATTTTGAAGGGGAACATCTAGTACACTTATCCTGACTAAAGTTGGTCTTCGACTGCCAAAGACTCTCGCGGTGACGCCGTCCTGGGCTCCACGATGACTTCCATCCTGCCGCTCTGCTCTTCTTGGTCTTGTTGCACCGAAATGGTAACCTTTGCATGATGCCTTGGCTTGTGCTTATCTCCTTTGCACCAAAGGGGAAACAAGGACACTACACAGGTCGGCGCCCACTTGGCTCCCGCTGGGATCGATCGTCATGGCTTGCATCACCGGCTCCTCGCGAGGTGCCCTGCCTTGATCTCTCCGCCTCCTCGCGACCCCGCCTGATGAGGTTGCTCCTGAGGAAGCTTCCTATTGTCCGCCTCGCGAGGCTTGGCCCCTCGCGAGGGTCTTGAGCTTGAGATGATGAAATTGGGCTGCACTAGGCCCCCACTTGAGCCACCCCGCAGGCCGCAGGCAGGCAAGTCTGGGGACCCATGTTCCCAAAACACCGACAGTAGCCCCCGGGCCCAAGGCGCGCCCGGAATTGGCTTAGCAGAGAAGCGAAGGGGCAAGTGTGAAGCGCCGTGGGCCCCAATAGCCTGCGGCATTGGGCGCCGCGTGGCGATTGATTGGACGTGGGCGTCCCCGCTTCCCCACGATGCCTCGGCAACCGCATGACTTAACAAGTCCCTGCATGCAAAAATGGGTCATGATTACCTGCGATCGTGGTGGCTGACGGTTGGTCTTCTCCGGCTATAAGTACGGAACGGCGCGAGCCCTTCCAGTCCATTCCTTCCTGCCACTCCTTTTCTTCTTCCTCCTTGCCCTTGCTCCACCTTACGCCAATGGCACCTATCGGTTTTCTGCAGAAGAGAAGGGAAAGGCCTCCCGCGAGGGGCCCGACCCGCTTTCGCCGAAGAAGCGGCTAGTCCTCTGCCGCAGAGATGAAGGTACTCGTCAGGAGGTGTCGAGGCCCTGGTACGAGCGGCCGTCGCCTAGGTTTCCACTGCCCTTGTACGCCCGAATCGAGGGCCCTGGAGAAGAAGGCATTGAGCGACACCGACGGTGCCTCCGCCGACGCCGGCGAGTTACGGCGGTGCGCGTCGTTCCCCCTGGAGTCCACGCCGAGGGCTCCTCTCGCGAGCTTGTGCTTCACGCCGCCATGCCTCCTCGATCTTGGATTCACCTTCCTCCCTCCTTCGCCTTCGAATCCCGTCAAGGGGGCCTCGGGAGCTCTGGCTGCAGCACGCCGACTGCAACACCCCTGCGAACGGGGCGGAGGTTGAGGTTGTTGCCCCGGGCAAGGTCTTCCTGACCCGCGGCTGGGGCGAGATCGCCCGGGTCTGTCGGACAGGGGGCGCCCTCGTAATCCATCTCAAATATGATGGCGCCTCCTTGCTGTTCTTCAAGGTCTTCGACGCAAAAGGACGCCGGCTGGAGTGCTGCCCCAAGGAAGGCGGCTGGGGCATCGGAGTGGCGAGGACCACGCCTGCCAACCACTTCCCCAGCAGCTCCTCAGGCAGCAGCGGAGGAGCCGGAGGGTCCAGCGACTCCGCCGAGCTTCACGTGACTCCAGAGATGAGCGACGACAGCGACGATTCCCCGAGCTCGCGTCGCGCCCGGAGCAGGGCAGCTGCATCAGGCCGCCGACGCCACTGATCTGGATGGGGTTGGCACCGGCGCCTGACTGCCCACTGTTAATGATGGCTTCTCCTGCAGAGGCGTGCGTAGTTAGCGTTCCTTAGGATTAGCACCTTTTGTTCCCTATGAGGAATCGAAGTACCACCCAGCGGGGGTATGTAAGGCGCTGGCCATGTCTTTTGTGAATATTATATCCTTATTATGAATCTACGCGAGATGCTTGTCCTGTCCCGGCTCGGCTCCCCCTTTCTTTCCTCACGAGGGCTTGGTGCTCTATGCCGACAGGTCCCGGTCCCCAGGCAAGCTTCACCCGTCGCTGGTATGCCAGGTCGCGATGCCGTGGGTCAAGGCCAGGGGTGAGGACTGGAGATCCAGTAAGAGCCCATGAGTCACGATGCTTAGGCGCCCCCCCTTTTAACGTGCGAGCGGATCGTACTAGAGAGAGGGAGAGGGAGCTCACGACGCCGCCCATGTCATTCCTTAAGCAGATCCTGCACACCAAGCATGAGGGGAAACAAGGTTTGCCGTTATAGTTGCCAGCCAGCCATTGGTTGCTCCGAGGGAGTGATTGGGGCACTAAGGGCCTGGTGAGGTGGCGCTATGCGGGGCTGCCGCGCCAGAGCTCGACCACTCAGATTTGTCGATGTTGCAGGGACGAACCCATGGGCAAGCGTCGTGCCAGAGAGAGCGGATCTAAAGGTAGGTGTCAATCGAGCAGGCGATTAGGTCAAGCATGTTAAGCACGAAGGAGCAAATCCATTTAGATAGATGCAGAAAAAGCAACTGCCACTGGGTCAGGCCCGAGCGGCTTGGGGTAATGCAGCCCGAGGGGCGCCCCCAACAAGGTAAGCAAAGAACATGAGCAAAACGGATACATGCCGCAGGGACGGGCCCACGCGACCTGGGAATGATGCAGCCCTGAGGGCGCTCCCAGCTGAAAATGGAACTTTGAAAGATGTCACCTGATACCGTTCAAGAAGAAGGGATGCCGAAGTAGCGGACGACACGCAGTGAGGAAGCCGACCCTCACGAGCTCCGGGGACCTGGAGCCTCGGGAGGCTCCGGGGGCACAGGTGGATCTTCGAGGGCCATCTCCATCTCCGCCAGGACCGCATGATGCCTGACCTCCTGAGCCTCCAGAATGCTCCTCAGCAGGCGCTGATGAGCGGTGACCGCGTTCGGCAGGCCAAAAGGCATACGAACATAGCTGTGAGGTGGACCCTCGCAACGCCCCATGCGCGAAGGCCAAAGGCGCTCCTGAGACGCGGCTCGGTTGAGCCCCGGCACGTCGATGCAGACACGCAGTCCGCCATCCTCGCCTGGATGGGGGGCTGCAGTGGGTAGGCGGCGGCTGCCGCGCATGACTCTTGACTCCTGTAGCTCCTGAGTGTTTCTCGCGATGATCTCCTGAGGGTTTGGTCCTCCTTGCATCATACCTTCCTGAGGGAAACGCGCCTTGAAGCACGCCTCCAAGCGGTGCCCGAGCGCCTCCCTCGTGACCTTGGCAAAGTCGGTGGCTCTCCAAGAAAGAGCCCCCGAGCCCTGCCCGAGGAGGGCACCGGGCGCGCCTTCCTATGCTATAGAGGGTGGCGCCCCCTAAACGGGCGTGAATCCTGACGGAACACCTCCGGAAGTACCCGCCTCCTGATGGCTTGGGCCAGGCGAAGCCTTCTTCTTCTTAGGGACCGCCTCGGGAAGCCTTCCGCTCCTGTGATCTGGGTCTTCGATTGTCGCGGCTTGGAAGGCATGCTCAAGAGAACACACTGCATCCCTTTCCTCACAAGGCACTGTGATGACTCCTCCGCTTCCTGGCATCTTGAGGACATTGTAGCCATTGTGAGTCACTGCCATGAACTTGGCCAGGGCTGGGTACCCGAGGATGGCATTGTATGGCAGGAGAATGTGGGCGATGTCGAAGTCAATGAACTCGGTGCGGTAGTTGTTGCGCTGCCCAAAGGTGACTGGAATGCGAACCTGCCCTATTGGAACAGTGGAACCATCAGTGACTCCTGAGAAAGGCTTGGTCGGCTGAAGCTGATCATATGGCACTTGGAGATTGTTGAATGTCTTGAAGGACAGGACGTTGAGTCCTGCTCCGCCATCAATGAGGGTCCTGGTGACCTGCACATTGTTGATGACTAGGGAACAAAGCATCGGGAGGACTCCGGCCGTTGCTGCGCACTTGAGCTGATCCGCTGAGCTGAACATGATAGCGCATGCCGACCACCTGAGGGGGCGCGTGGCCTCAAGCTTGGGGAGGACTGCATTCACCTCGCGAGCAAACTGCGTGAAGATGCGCTGTGAGGCTAGGGCCTGGGCGCCACCCAGGATGCAAGCGATTGCGTGCGGCTCCTGGAAGCCCCCAGCCCCCTCGTCTTGATGCGGGTATTTATTCCTCCTTGGCGGTGGCGGCAAAGGAGGTAGGCCTGCGTTGCCGTGTGGGTGATCCTCACGAGGCTGATCCCTCCAACCTCCCTCGCGAGGCTGGTCACGCCAGCCTTGGCGAGGGCCATAGTCTTCCCATCGTCCTCCACCTCTTCCTCCTCCTCGGCCATAGCCCCAATCATTGCGCTTGGGGCATCGGTCGATACGCCCATCTTGTACGGCCCTGAGCTCTTGGCATTTGTTGGTGTTGTGGGTGTGGATGTCGTGGTACACGCAGTACCGGCTACCCTTGGACGACTCAGGCTGATCTCTGCCTCGCTTGGTGTCTGGCTCTGCTGCGAGCACAGCAGCCCCCTTACACTTCACGTCCTTGACCTTGGGCTTCTTCTCTTTTGGATCAGCAGCCGGAAGCTCGAGGAGGGAGAGGCGCCCTTCCTCAGCCCTGGCGCACTTGGTCGCCAAGTTGAACAGCTCCAGGGGTGTGCACAGGTCTTCATGGATTGCTAGCTCCTCTTTCATCTTGATGTCACGCACGCCATCGGAGAAGGCTGAGATGATGGCTTCCTCGGTCACCCTGGGGATCCTGAGGTGAGCGTTGTTGAAGCGCTGGATGTACTTCTGCAGGGTCTCTCCTGGCTATTGCTTGATGGGGCGCAGGTCACTCATGGCCGAGGGCAGGTCGCGAGTGCCTTGGAAGTTGGCGATGAAGTGAGTGCGCATCTCGTCCCAGGAGGACATCGTGCCAGGAGCCAGGTGCGGGCACCGTCCTTGAGCGCCATGGGAAACCAATTCCCCATGACCTTTTCGTCCCCGTTGGCGGCTTTGATGCCCAGCTCGTAGAGCTGTAGGAACTCAGCGGGGTCTGCAGTGTCGTCGTAGCACGGGGGCAGGTCAGGCTTGAACTTGCCTGGCCATGCAACACTGCGTAGCTCGAGGGTGAAGACACGGCAGCCTGCGGTGGCTACCGAAGACCTTTGTTAGTGCTGGGCTTGCTCCTGGAAATTCCCACATGCCGCTGCTTGGAGCAGCGCGGGGTCTTGACGTGGTGGCGCTGGGATGCGGTCATGGCGCACCGGTGCTGGGAGCACGTGGGCACCTTCTTGGGGGCAAGGGATTTCTTGGCAGCTCCTTTCTTGTCGCGCAGGCGCCGGACGTGGTGGGTCTCGTCCTAGGGCCGCGCGCCTTGGATCCAAGGTGCCTTCTTGGGGAGGAGGTGGCAGAGGCACCTCTTGATCCACGCCTCCTGCACAGGATGGAGGGCGAGGCAGCGAGAGAGATGGCATAGGAGAGCCCCCTGCGGCGCTGACGAGCTCGGTGAGGCGGGCGAGCTAGTCCTCGTAGAGGTCGTCGACGGGACGGTAGTGCAGGAGCTCACGCGCCAGGAGCAGCACAGCGTGCGCGTCCGTGAGGGCGCGACGGGCGTGGGACAGCGAACCGGCTGGAGTCAGCGACGGGGTGGCGGTGCGGCCTTCCCGCCGCACCAAAGGATGTAGGGACGAGGCCTGCTGCTCGTTCCCCACCGGGACGGTGGCGGCGTTGGCGGCAGGCGACGGGGAACGACGGGGGCGTCCGCCGACGGGCGCCGTCTGGGCGACGCAGGTGGCGAGAGCAGCCCGACGCTCAGCGCGAACCCGACGAGCGTCAGCCATGGATACGACGGAAGATCACACGCGAACAATGGAAGAAAGATTCTGGCGCACCCCTAACTGGCGCGCCAAATGTTGGATTTCGGGTTCCGGCAGACCCTTGAGGTTTGAACTCTAGGGTGCGCACGAAGATCTTTCCCCTACCAGCTCGCGTCTCGAAGCCTCGCAAGGAATCTAGGCTAGAAAGAGGAACACGCAAGGGACACGAGGTTTATACTGGTTCAGGCCACCATTGTAGTGTAATACCCTACTCCAGTGTGTGGTGTGGTGGATTGTCTCAGGGGATGATGATGAACAGTACAAAGGGAGAACAGCCTCGCGAGGGGCTGTTCTTGAGTTGGTGCGATGAACTGCTTGGATGAGTTCAGTCGCCTCTCTCTCTAGTCTATGCACAATCAGGATCCTACTCTCTACTGTGGTGTCTAGTCCTATTTATAGAGGGAGGCCCTGGGCCTCTTCCCAAATAATGAGCGGGAAGGGCGCCAATAATTGGCCATTTTGAAGGGGAACATCTAGTACACTTATCCTGACTAAAGTTGGTCTTCGACTGCCAAAGACTCTGGCGGTGACGCCATCCTGGGCTCCACGATGACTTCCATCCTACCACTCTACTGGTCTTGGTCTTGTTGCACCGAAATGGTAACCTTTTCCTAATGCCTTAGCCTGTGCTTGCCCCCTTTGCACCAAAGTGGAAACAAGAACACTGCGCAAGCCGGCGCCCGCCTGGCCTTGATCGTCATGGCTTGCGTCACGGGCTCCTCGCGAGGTGCCCTGCCTTGATCTCTCTGCCTCCTCGCGAGCCCACCTGATGAGGTTGCTCCTGAGGAAGCTTCCTGCCGTCCGCCCCGCGAGGCTTGTCCCCTCGCGAGGGTCTTGAGCTTGAGCTGATGAAGCTGGGCTGCACTGGGCCCCCACTTGAGCCACGTCGCAGGCTGCAGGCAGGCAAGTCTGGGGACCCCCATTCCCAGAACGCCGCCAGCTACTATCTATATAAAGTACACCTCGCATCTACGGTACAATCAAAAATATATATATCACTTTGCGTACCTCAAAGCCTCTTAGCAGGCTCGTAAAAGCTTCATTCAACCCGCTTTTTGCGGATAATATCTTCTTAACCACCATGCCCATTAAGGTACGATGTGCCTCTGAGATAGCTGCCTGCTGCAGGAGACCCATCAATGTGTCCGGTTGTATATCAGAAAGTCCGAGGCCTTCTCTGTTGGTCTCTCTAGGAGCTGAAACCCTGGACTTCAGGCAGCCGAAGAGTTGCCTTCTGGCCTTTGCAGATCGGGAGAGATCCTCCGGGACGACACCTCAGGGTCGTCCGCTTCATGAGGCGGGGAAGTATGAGGAGGCGTTTCGCTCTCCATCATCTTTGGAAAAAGATCCCCCAAGGAAGAACATTGTTGAGAAGGGCTATGAGCCGGACTGCAAAACATATGTCTCGGTTGTTATTCTCGGGAAAAGAATGGGGCATGCTTACTAAAGTACCTTGGTTCACTTACGGCTCGGTTAATGGCTGGCGCCCCTATGAGCGTTGTGTGTCAATGCTGCCCTCTGGGGCAGGGCCCCCTTATGAAGATTTCTTCCCTCAT
Organism: Triticum dicoccoides; assembly: GCF_002162155.2. Taxonomy (NCBI): domain Eukaryota; kingdom Viridiplantae; phylum Streptophyta; class Magnoliopsida; order Poales; family Poaceae; genus Triticum; species Triticum dicoccoides. The sequence continues at coordinate 246,268,895 of NC_041387.1, read as the reverse complement.
TTGGAGACCTCTTCCTCCAAATCTTCGGGGCGGTCCTTTTCTTCCGGTGGGGAGAGGGGATACTAGATTCTCCTCCCCGTGCATCCTCCGCCACGGGGATACTAGCTTTCCCAGTTAGAATGCATAACGAACCTCTAGCATGAAGTCCGCTTTTGGCTTCCCTATTCCTCTCCTTGTCCTCCCCTGATGGCACTTGATAAGGTGCGCAAGCCAGCATCCTGGTTAATATAGGATCTGGCGAATCTTCGGGAAGAGGGGCCGAACACCTGATCCTCTCCGACTTTCTTATCCAGTCCTGACTGAGGGTGGTTTTTCAGAATAATGTTGTGACGAATATAATGACAACATGTTCGGTCGCGGAGTTACTTACCTGGGTGTCTGGACGGTTGCAGTTGAGGCCTGCATCCTCTGTTGTGTCCGGACACTTTATTCGTGGTCTGAAGAATAATCGATACATCCCTTCGAGCGTCACGCCAAAGAAGTGTTGAATGGTTCACGCTCCTTTCAGGTTGAACTCCCACATACGGAGAGATCGACATTGGCATGGTAGGACCTGACGAACTAACATTACTTGAATTACTTTGACAAGACTGATGTCCCTCTTGAGGAGATCCCGGATGCGGCTTTGAAATGTCGGCACATTATTAACCGATCCCCAGTCCAGCCCCTTGTTGACCCATGATGCAAGCTGTGGCGGAGGGGCAGAGCGGAAGGCCGGAGGGGCCGCCCACTTCCTCCCTCGAGGTGCTGTGATGTAAAACCACTCCCGTTGCCAAAGATCGGAAACTTCCGGAAAAGAACCCTTTGGCCATAAAGCATCGACACCTTTGCTTATTATAGCGCCTCCGCACTCTACATGCCACCCGTCGATCATCTTCGGCTTCACATTGAAGGTATTGAGCCATAAGCCGGAGTGTGGGGTAATGCGGAGGAAGGCCTCACACATGACGATGAATGACGAGATGTGAAGGAAGGAGTCTGGAGCTAGATCATGAAAATCTAGCCCGTAATAGAACATGAGCCCTCTAACGAAGGGATGAAGACCAAAGCCTAACCCTCGGATGAAGTGGGAGATGAATACAACGCTCTCGTTGGGTTTGGGAGTAGGAATAACCTGCCCTTGGGCAGGAAGCCTGTGAAGGATTTCGGGGGTCAGATACCTAGCCTCCCTAAGATTCTTGATGTCCTCCTCTGTGATAGAAGAGGCCATCCACCGGCCTTGGGGGTTGGATTCGGACATGATTGAAGGTCCAGAGTGCGTGGATTGAACCTTGGGTGTTGGAACTCGAGGTAGGAGAAGTGAAGGATCAGGCGTGGAAAGAAAATGACAAGTCTTGACCTCTTTATATTGAGGAAGAATGTCAAGCGTCCTCCGCGTGGCCGTTTGGAACTTGACTAAATCAAGGAGTCGTACTAATGGAGTTGTTGGGTTACCCACGCCCGTATTGATGAGAATTCCGTGATAAGGGGAACACGATCTCTGCTTCGACAAGACACGCCAATAAAACCGCCTCGCAAGACGTGTAGTGCCAGGGTGGGAAAAATGGTTTTGATAATAACCGGGCCATGGTGTGATGTCACGCTAGGTAAAAGTTGTCAGCAGATTAGACTCGTGGAATATTGTGCTCTCTATGATGGTACGTGGAATTTGTTTTGCAGAGTCGGACACGATTAATATGTTCAAAATCTTCTTTGGAGTATACGGAGAAGCAACCCTCCTTGCAATGCCAAAGACAATCTGTGTGCCGGACTCATCGTCATTGAAGCCTGGTTCAGGGGCTACTGAGGGAGTCCAGTATTAGGGGGTCCTCGGACAGCCGGACTATATGCTTACGCTGGACTGTTGGACTATGAAGATACAAGACTGAAGACTTCGTCCTGTGTCCGGGTGGGACTCTCCTTTGCGTGGAAGGCAAGCTTGGCAATTCGGATATGTTGATTTCCTTCTCTGTAACCGATTCTGTGTAACCCTAGCCCCCTCCGGTGTCTATATAAACCAGAGGGTTTAGTCCGTAGGACAACAACAATCATAATCATAGGCTAGCTTCTAGGGTTTAGCCTCTACGATCTCATGGTAGATCAACTCTTGTAATACACACATCATCAAGATCAATCAAGCAGGAAGTATGGTATTACCTCCATAGAGAGGGCCCGGACCTAGGTAAACATTGTGTCCCCCGCCTCCTATTACCATTAGCCTTAGACGCACAGTTCGGAACCCCCTACCCGAGATCCGCCGGTTTTGAAATCGACAGTGGGCATAACCAACCTGGGCATGCCTGGGCCCCTAGGCGCGCCTTACTGGGTTGTGCCCCCCTCGGGGCACCCCTCTAGTACTTCTTCGGCCCAGCTTGTATCTTCAGGTCCAGAAAAAATCCACAAAAAGTTTCACTGTGTTCGGAATCCGTTTGGTATTGATTACCTGTGATGTAAAAGACAAGCAGAAAACAGCAACTGGCAGTATGTCAATAGGTTAGTACCAACAAATGATATAAAATGATTGTAGAACATCCAAGAATGATAATATAACAACATGGAACAATAAAAACTATAGATACATTGGAGACGTATCAGCATCCCCAAGCTTAATTCCTGCTCATCCTCGAGTAGGTAAATGATAAAAACAGAATTTTTGATGGGGAATGCTGTCTAACATGTTCATCACACATTCTTTTCTTTGTAGCATGGACATTTGGAATTTTATATGGTTCAAAGCAATAGTCTATTTTTGACATGAAGACTTTAATACTCAAGCATATCAAGAAGCAACCATGTCTTTCAAAATATCAACACTAAAGCAAGTTATCCCTAGCCCATTATGCTCAATCATTGATCCATTCATGAAACACACTCGAATACTAGCTATACCCAATGCTCAAGTACGATCATAGTGCCCCTTAGTTGGTGCTTTCTAAGAGAATATGGAGACTAAAGTAAAATAAAAATTGGATAAAGTAAAGGAAAGTCCCTTCGCGTAGGGAGGTAGGGATTTGTAGAGGTGCCAGAGCTCAAAGCAAAAATTGAGAGATAAAAACATTTTGGGAGGCATACTTTTCTCACCAGCGAAAATGACTTAGAGTTCCCAACACTTTCCATGCTAGATACATCATAGGCGGTTCCCAAACAGAAAATAAAGTTTATTCCCTTCTCCACCATACTTTCACTTTCCATGGCTAACCGCATCCACGGGTGCCCTCCATACCAACACTTTCCAAGGAATTTATTATTTGACAACATAAAGTAAATTCATTTTTCATTTCGGGACTGGGCATCCCTAATACCTTTACCGTACTCTCATCCAATGACAAGTGAATAAACAATCATCATGAGAATAACACATCTAGCATGGAGAATATCGGCCACCCCTCACCGCCTCGCTAGCAGTACGAGCACAGAAAAGAGAAATTTATTTTGAAAATCAGAGATGGCACATACAAATTTGCTTAGAACGACATGGAAATACCGCATATAGGTAGGTATAGTGGACTCATATGGCATAACTGGTTTAAAGGATTATGGATGCACAAGTAGTGATCATACTTAGTGCAAATGAAGGCTAGCAAAAACATTCAGAAGCGTCCAACCAAGAAACGAAAAATCTCATAAGCGAGCATTAAGCACAACTAACACCGAATAATGCACCACAAGTAGGATGTAATTTCATTGCATGACTATTAACTTTCGTGCTTGCATGGGGAATCACAAACCTTAACACAAATATTCTTACTAAAGCATAATTACTCATCAACATGACTCACATATCATACCATCATATCTCGAAACCATTGCAAAGAACCAAGTTTATTTTGTCCAATGATCTTCATGAAAGTTTTTATATCCTCCTTGGATATCTATCACTTTCTCTCAAAATAATTTAAGTGAAGCAAGAGAGAATTTCTTAAAAAAATTACTAACTCCCAAATAAATCTAAGTGAATCATGAGAGCATTTCTTCAAAAATAACAAAGCACACCGTGCTCAAAAAGATATAAGTCAAGCACTAGAGCAATTCCATGGCTCTAAAAATTTAAGCGAAGCATAGGAGCAAGCATAGCATAATTTTTGGCTCTCTCAAAAAGGTGTGTCCAGCAAGGATTCAAGACTTAAAACAAGCAAAGACTCATATCATACAAGAGGCTCCAAGCAAAACTCATAATACGTGACGAATAAAAATATAGATCCAAGTAAAATACCGATGGTTGTTAGAAGAAAGAGGGGATGCCACTCGGGGGCATCCCCTAGCTTAGTTGCTTGATACTTCTTGAATATTATCTTGGGGTGCCTGGCATCCCCAAGCTTAGCCTTTTGCTAATCCTTATTCCTTCATCCATCATAATATCACCCAAAACATGAAAACTTCAATCACACAAAACTCAACAAAGCCTTCGTGAGATCCGTTTGTATAAGAAAGCAAACAACTACTATAAGTATTGTTGCAATCCCATTCACATTTTATTTTTGCATTATATCTACTGTATTTCAACTTTTCTATGGCAAAACTCTTCAAAGAAAACCATAGAATCATCAAAACAAGCACACAACGCAAAGAAAACAGAATCTGTCAAAAACAGAACAGTTTGTAGCAATCTGGAAACTTCAAATACTTCTGTAACTCCAAAAATTCTGAACAATTAGGACAACATGGGAAATTTGTATATTAATCTTCTCCAAAAAGAATCAACTCAAGAGCGCTCTTCTGTTAAAAACGGGAATTATTTTCGTAAGCGCAAAAGTTTTTGTTTTTCAGCAAGATCAAATCAAATCTCACCCAAATCATCCCAAAGGTCGTGCTTGCCATAAACACTAATTTAAACCACAAAAACACATCTAAAAAAAGGCATAATTGGGAAAACACTCAAGAAATGAAAGAAAAAGATAAAAAATAAATTTTATTCATTGGGTTGCCTCCCAACAAGCTCTTTCTTTATAGCCATTAAGATAGGCTTAAGATTTCAACAATGCTCACAGAAAAGATAAGAGTTGAAACACAAAGAGAGCATCATGAAACATATGAGAAACACATTTAAGTCTAACATACTTCCTATGCGTTGGAATTTTATAAGCAAACAATCTAACATATGCAAAGAAGAGGAATGAAACATTGACGATCTCAACATAACAAGAGGTAATTTACTAACATGAAAATTTCTACAACCATATTTTCCTCTGTCATAATAATTACATGTAGGATCATAATCAAATTCCACAATATAACTATCACATAAAATATTCTCTTCATGATCCAGATGCATGCAAAGTTGACACTCTTCCAAAATAGTGGGATTATCATCAAATAAAGGCATGACCTCTCCAAGCCCACTTTAATCAAAAAATTCATAAGATTGAACACTCTCCAAATATGTGGGATTACTTTTATCTAAAATTGACACTCTTCCAAACCCACTTTTAATATTATCGCACATATATTCATCATGAGGTTTAAATAAATTTTCAAGATCATAAGAATCATTATCACCCCAATCATGATCATTGCAATAAGTAGTGGACCTAGCAATATTAGCATCCCCGAGCTTGGGGTTTTGCATATTATTAGCACAATTGACATTAATAGGATTTATAATAACATCATTGCAATCATGCTTTTTATTCAAGGAGCTATCATGAATCACTTTATAAATTCCATCGTTTAACACTTCATCACCATTTTCAGATTCATAAATCTCAAGCAAAACTTCATAAAGATAATCTAGTGAAATCAATTCACTAGCTTATGGTTCATCATGATCTTTTGAAAATTTTAGCAAGTGGATGAGGATCCAAATCTATAATTTTTTAGCAAGCAAAGATGCACACGAATAGAAGGCACATGGCAACACAAGCAAACATGAGATCTGACGAGAAAAAGGCAAACAAAAAAGAGGGCGAACAAAACGACAAATTTTTGTGAAGTGGGGGAGAGGAAAACAGGAGGCAAATGGAAAATAATGTAAATTACAAGGAGATGAGAATTGTGATTAGGAACCTAGTAGATATTGGTGATGTCTCCTCGGCAACGGCGCCAAAAATTCATTTTGATGTTTGCTTGAACTACCTCGGTATTTCCTCAAAGACGAAGGGATGATGCAGCACAGCAACAGTAGGTATTTCCCTCAGTGATGAGATCAAGGTTATCGAACCAGTAGGAGAACCACGCAGCACCACGTAAACTGCTCCTGCACACAAAGAACAAATACTTGCAACCCGACGTAAGAGAGGGGTTGTCAATCCCTCGCGGGCAAAAAGATAGGTAAAATTGTAGTAGATTGGATAAATAGATCTCGCGGGAACATGAGATAAAATAAATTACTAAAAATTGCAGCAAGGTATCTTTGGATTTTTGGATTAATAGATCTAAAAATAAAAGCAAATGAAAATAGATCGCGAAGGCAAATATATTAAAGAAGACACTCGGGGGGCCATATGTTTCACTAGTGGCTTCTCTCGAGAAAAATAGCAAACGGTGGGTAAACAAATTACTGTTGGGAAATTGATAGAACTTCAAATACTCATGGCGACATCCAAGCAATGATCATTATATAGTCATCACGTCCAAGATTAGTAGACTGACTCATGCCTACATCTACTACTATTACTCCACACATCGACCCTGCTACCTCTTGAGCTTGCGTTGGTTTTTCCCTTGAAGAGGAAAGGGTGATGCAACAAAGTAGAGTAAGTATTTCCCTCAGTTTGAGAACCAAGGTATCTATCCAGTAGGAGATAATGCACAAGTCACCAAATACCTACACAGACAATCAACAAACTTGCACCCAACGCGATAAAGAGGTTGTCAATCCCTTCACGGTTACTAGCAAAAGTGAGATCTGATAGAGATAGATAAAAGGTAACATAAATATTTTTGGTATTTTTGGTTTATAGATCGGAAAGTAAAAGATTGCAAAATAGTACTCCCTCCGTCCGGAAATACTTGTCGAAGGAATGGACGTATCTAGACGTATTTTAGTGTTAGATACATCTATTTTTAGTCATTTCTACGAGTGTCTTCCTACAAGAAATCGAAGAACAAGCAAGAATATGATTAAGCAATCTGAATATTGCGAGTATGGATGAAGTATTGATAAAAGTGGGGATTCGTAAGCGGTCTTGGTCTGGTCGTTGGACACAAACGAAGTACACGAAGTTGTAGTGATGGCTAACTTTTAACTAAATAAAACCCAAGTTTAACGATGCCTTAAGGGCTATGTTTTTAGGGAAAAGAGAGGGGATTTTTTCCACCCATAGCAAGGTGGGACTAAAACACCTCTGAAGTCATTTTCCCTACAATATGGACTCTAAAAATAGATTACATGGGCTTGTCCCAAGATAAGGTGGCGCGACACCAATAGTGAGCTATGGACGAAATTTATGAATGGCCATCTTGTATATTTCGTCCACTATCTTGTATGTCATCATGGTGGCTTCAAAGTCCGGAAATCTCCACTTGAACCTTCGTTATTGTTCTCTTCGCACGCACCTTCATCTCCGTGCTTGACCATGCTCCAATGTCCAACCTTCTTGTCCGTGCTAGGCCCTTCAATTGCAAGCAACACAAATGTATCTAAGTTAGGCAGCATCATATTCTCATGAACATTAGAAACATTACCAAGAAATGAAAGTACCTAATAATTTAATTGGCGTATCTAAGCTCTAGCAACTATTCCAAGAGGTAAAACAGTAGAAGATATGGGTGTAACTGTGGTAGCCATGTCCTCATCATCCTCCCCTTCATGAAAACAAAGTCGTCCTCGGTGTTGCTTAATCTGAAATCTGGCTAACAAAAGAGACAAGGTGTACACGTTGTATATGTATATGTCATCCATTTTCACTGATCTCAGTTGGGGCACATGTGACATAGTTATACAAGAGCACCCTTCAAAAGTCATGAAATATAAAGCCAATATATTATCACAAGAAGTCAAAGGCATGAAAAATTTGCAACCTAGTTTGTACATATAAGTGAAGCTCTTATTCATATCAAAAGATTGGCAATGCTTATCATTAAACCATCCAACATTGATGAACCATCACCAAGATTAGAGGTCATATCAAAATGATTAAACATTGGCACAATTATTTTCAAACGTATCTGATCCAAATCTGATTTATTCCCTGATTCACTTGATTCTTTTGCATCGATAGTTAATTCAATGGGTTCACTCAAAATTGTTTGATCACATGGCAAAGTCAAATCATCAACATAGTCCTCTAAAATAGTGGGTAGCTCACCGCATGGTGCATTAAAATTGACAAGACATTCATCATACTCATGTGGAGGTGGAAGACTAGTACCTTTGTCATTACCTCTTATGATCAACTCAGATGATGTAGGCACTATTGATGATGATGTGTCGCATGGTGGAGGTGATGTAGTCCTGACAACAACGGATGTGGTTGTCATAGTATGCCTAGTAGTTGAAGGGACAGCCATATCAAGTCTTGGAATGTGCATCTCGCGCTTGTTCTCCTTATGGGCAACACGTTGTTTTATTTCCAAATCCAAATGTGGCAACTATTATTATTTTTTCTCAATTTTTTTTCTTGTTGGCAACGTCCCAAAAAGTCAATTGATCTACTATAATTTCTTTTTTTTACCGATCCAAACCTTCCAAGATAGAAGGGTTTTAGATACCCAAAAGATCCTGCCAGTTGAAGGACTCGTATCTTTCCAAACGTGGACCTTTTCTTTCCTTCCAACCGTGAGCTTGCCAACTACTTCGTCTGTGTTTTAGGCCACACCAAAACTTGCCCTTATTATTCTGCTGATCCGAACTTACCAAACCAGGACGATTCGACCTGATCTTTTTTTATGCCACGAAAAATGAGGGAGTTGTAGCAGATCAGCGCTTGCCTTTTCTGTTGCGTACAATCCTTGCTGTCCTTATATCTCTTTCTCTCTTCAAACGTTTTTCTCTCTTAAAAAACAACTAGGATATGTACGGGGCTACGGGTGAGGGACCAGCAGAATCACGTGATCTACTTCCTTCCTTCGATCAACTCCTATGATCGCTGCTTCTTCTGTTTCCTCTATGATCGATCCAAACTTATGTAGTTTCCGACAAACTCTATCCTGTATCCTCTCCTTTTTTCTTTCTTTTTCAGATTTCTTTCTCTCTCTCTGAGATGAATCAAACAACAAGATGAACCAAACGACGAAAGTGGATGGATGGTGGTGACGGCGGTGAATGAAATAAGTGACAGCAGATGGTGACAATGAAGTGGATGATGGTGGTAGTGGAGATAGCGTGAACAGAACGCGACTAGAACCCGAAACTCTAAAAGTCTAGACACTAGAAACCAGCAACTCGACACATGATGCAACCGAAAATTCAATAGTGCAAAAACTAAGTGATTATAGCGAAAGGCTCAGACTGTCTGGGACATGGATGACTAATATAACTTTTTTTGGCTTTTTTGTGGACTGTAGGTATGAAAGACGGATGCGATCTAAATTATGAAAAACTGTAAAATCTCACCAAGCAACCTGAAAAATGATATCACTTGATAGAGGCGGAGGGCCCGATCTTTCGATTATATGATAACTATCGATTTGGTGGAGACGACTTTGACGATCCGACTACAAACGTGCATGACATTGCGCCTTAGCAATCACTAAACCAACTCCGAGAGGTTATTGACCACGCCGAAGCACGACCAACCTGACCACGAAGGTATATTCCTGCAAGCAATCGAAGAACAAGCAAGAATATGATTAAGCAATCTGAATATTGCGAGTATGGATGAAGTATTGATAACAGTGGGTTTCATAAGCGGTCTTGGTCTGGTCGTTGGACACAAACAAAGTACATGAAGTTGCAACGATGACTAACTTTTAACTAAATAAAACCCAAGTCTAAACGATGCCTTAAGGGCTATATTTATAGGGAAAAGAGAGGGGATTTTGTCCACCTTTGGCAAGGTGGGACTAAAACACCTCCTAAGTCGTTTTCCCTACAATATGGACTCTAAAAATAGATTACATGGGCCTGGCCCAAAATAAGGTGGCGCAACACCAATAGTAAGCTATGGAAGAAATTTATGAAAGGCCATCCTGTATATTTCGTCCACCATCTTGTATGTCATCATGGTGGCTTCAAAGTCCGGAAATCTCCACTTGAACCTCCGTTCTTGTTCTCTTCGCACGCACCTTCATCTCCGTGCTTGACCATGCTCCAATGTTCAACCTTCTTGTCCGTGCTAGGCCCTTCAATTGCAACCAACACAAATGTATCTAAGTTAGGCAGCATCATATTTTCATGAACATTAGAAACATTACCAAGAAACGAAAGTACCTGATAATTTAATTGGCGTATCTGAGCTCTAGAAACTGTTCCAAGAGGTAAAACAGTAGGGGATATGGGTGTAACTGTGGTAGCCATGTCCTCATTACCAAAGAAAACCGATAATTTGAAGAGACTTGCAAAGATATCAAATCATGCATATAAGAATTCAGAGAAGACTCAAATAATATTCATAGATAATATGATCATAAATCTACAATTCATTGGATCTTGGCAAACACACTGCAAAAGAATATTACATCGAATAGATCTCCAAGAACATCGAGGAGAACATGGTATTGAGAATCAAAGAGAGAGAAGAAGCCATCTAGCTACTAGCTATGAACCCATAGGTCTGAGGTAAACTACTCACGCTTCATCGAAAGGCTAATGGTGTTGATGTAGAAGCCCTCCGTGATCGAATCCCCCTCCGACAGGACACCGGATAAGGCCCCTAGATGGGATCTCATGGGTATAGAAGGTTGCGGCGGTGGAAAAGTGTTTTTGTGGCTCCCCCTAACGTTTTTGGAGTATAAGAGAATATATAGGCAAAGGAACTAGGTTAGGGGAGCTCCGAGGGGCCCACGAGGCAGGGGCACGCCCTACCCCCCTGGGCGCGCCCTCCACCTCGTGGCTGCCTCATTGCGTCTCCGACTTCATCTCCAAGTCTCCTGGTTTGCTTCTGGTCCAAGAAACATCATCGCGAAAGTTTCATTCCGTTTGGACTCCGTTTGGTATACCTTTTCTGCAAAACTCTAAAACAGGCAAAAAACGGAAACTGGGAATGGGCCCCAGGTTAATAGGTTAGTCCCAAAAATAATATAAAATAGCATATTAATGCATATTAAATATCCAAAACAGATAATATAATAGCATGGAACAATCAAAAATTATACATACGTTGGAGACGTATCAAGCATCCCCAAGCTTAATTCTTGCCCATCCTCGACTAGGTAAATGATAAAAACAGAATTTTTGATGTGGAATGCAACCTAACATATTTATCCATGTAATTCTCTTTATTGTGGCATGAATGTTCAGATCCATAAGATTCAAAATAAAAGTTTAATATTGACATAAAAACAATAATAATTCAAGCATACTAATAAAGCAATCGTGTCTTCTCAAAATAACATGGCCAAAGAAAGTTATCCCTACAAAATCATATAGTCTGGCTATGCTCTATCTTCATCACAGAAAATATGTAAATGATACACAACCCCGATGACAAGCCAAGCAATTGTTTCATATTTTCATGTTCTCAAACTTTTTCAACTTTCGCGCAATACAAGAGCATGAGCTATGGATATAGCACTATGGTGGAAGAGAATATGGTGGTTGTGGAGAAGACAAAAAAAGGAAGATAGTCTCACATCAACTAGGCGTATCAATGGGCTATGGAGATGCCCATCAATAGATATCAACGTGAGTGAGTAGGGATTGCCATGCAACGGATGCACTAGAGCTATAAGTGTATGAAAGCTCAAAAAGAAACTAAGTGGGTGTGCATCCAACTTGCTTGCTCATGAAGACATAGGGCAATTTGGGGAAGCCCATCATTGGAATATACAAGCCAAGTTCTTATAATGAAAAAATCCCACTAGTATATGAATGTGACAAAATAGGAGACTCTCTATCATGAAGATCATGGTGCTACTTTGAAGCACAAGTGTGGAAAAAGGATAGTAACATTACCCCTTCTATCTTTTTCTCTCATTTTCACTCATTTTTTTCTTTTTCTTTTTTTATTTTTATTTTTTTCTCCTTTTTTCTTTTTCTCTTTTTTTTCTTTATTTTTCGTCCGAAGTCTCATCCCGACTTGTGGAGGAATCATAGCCTCCATCATCCTTTCCTCACATGGGATAATGCTCTAGTGAATATCATCACACTTTTATTTACTTACAACTCAAGAATTAGAACTCAATGCTTAGAACAAAATATGACTCTATGTGAATGCTTTCGGCGGTGTACAAGGTATTTCAATGAACCAAGAGTAACATGTATGAAAGAATTATGAAAGGTGGCTTTGCCACAAATACAATGTCATCTACATGACCATGCAAAGCAATATGATAATGATGAAGCATGTCATAAATGGAACGGTGGAAAGTTGCATGGCAATATATCTTGGAATGGCTATGGAAATGCCATAATAGGTAGGTATGGTGGCTGTTTTGAGGAAGGTATATGGTGGGTGTATGGTACCGGCGAAAGTTGCACGGCACAAGAGAGACTAGCAATGGTGGAAGGGTGAGAGTGCGTATAATCCATAGACTCAACATTAGTCATAAAGAACTCACATACTTATTGCAAAAATCTATTAGTTATCGAAATGAAGTACTACGCACATGCTCCTAGGGCGATAGATTGGTACGAAAACACCATCACTCGTCCCCGACCACCACTCATATGGAAGACAATCAAAAAATCAATCATGCTCCGACTTCATCATCAAACGGTTCACCATACGTGCATGCTACGGGAATCAAAAACTTTAACACAAGTATCTCTCAAATTAACAACTACTCACTAGCATGACTCTAATATCACCATCCTCATATATCAAAACAATCATAAAGAATCAAACTTCTCATAGTATTCAATGCACTTTATATGAAAGTTTTTATTATATCCCTCTTGGATGCCTATCATATTAGGACTAAATTTATAACCAAAGCAAATTACCATGCTGTTCTAAAAGACTCCCAAAATAATATAAGTGAAGCATGAGAGTTCATCAATTTCTATAAAATAAAGCCAGTGTCGTGCTCTAAAAAGATATAAGCGAAGTACTAGAGCAATATTGCCTAGCTCAAAAGATATAAGTGAAGCACATAGAGTATTCTAATAAATCACGATTCATGCATATGTCTCTCAAAAGGTGTGTACATCAAGGATGATTGTGGTAAACTAAAAATCAAAGACTCAAATCATACAAGACGCTCCAAGCAAAACACATATCATGTGGTGAATAAAATATAGCCTCAAGTAAAGTTACCGATAAACGAATACGAAAGAGGGGATGCCTTCCGGGGCATCCCCAAGCTTAGGCTTTTGGTTGTCATTGAATATTACCTTGGGGTGCCTTGTGCATGCCCAAGCTTAGGCTCTTGCCACACCTTATTCCATAGTCCATCAAATCCTTACCCAAAACTTGAAAACTTCACAACACAAAACTCAATAGAAATCTCATGAGCTTCGTTAGTATAAGAAAATAAATCACCACTTTAAGGTACTGTTGCAAACTCATTCTTTATTTATATTGGTGTAATATCTACTGTATTCCAACTTTTCCATGGTTCATACCCCCCCCCCACTACCCATAGATTCATCAAAACAAGCGAACAACACACACAAAACAGAATCTGTCAAAAACGGAACAATCTGTAGCAATCTATAACTCTTGAATAGTTCTGTAAGTCCAAACATTCTGAAAAAATAGAAAACTTGAGAAATTTGTGTACCAATCACAAGCAAAAAGAATCAGATCAAAAACACGTTTCTGTGAATTCTGAAAATTATTTTTCTGGGCGCAATAGTTTCTGATTTTCAGCAGGATCAACACAACTATTACCGCAAGCTATCCTAAAGGTTTAACTTGGAAAAAACACTAATTAAAACATAAAACCACATCTAACCAGAGGCTAGATGAATTATTTATTAATAAAAAGTAACAAAAAAGCAAAGAACAAAAATAAAATTCGGTTGCCTCCCAACAAGCGCTATTGTTTAACGCCCTTAGCTAGGCATAAAAACGCGAATGGATCTAGGTATTGTCATCTTTGGTATGCAATCCATAAGTGGCTCTCATAATAGGTTCATATGGCAATTTAATATTTTCCTAAAGTGTTACATGCCTTTCCTTAACGAAATTGGAATCTAATGTTTCCTTCTTTCATATCAATAATTGCACGAATTGTTCTAAGGAAAGGTCTACCAAGAATAATAGGACATGTAGGATTGCAATCTATATCAAGAACAATGAAATCTACGGGCACATAATTCCTATTTGCAACAATATGAAAATCATTAATCCTCAAGAATAATAGGTTTCTTAATAGTGGAATCCGCAAGATGCAAATTTAAAGAACAATCATCAAATTCACGGAAACCTAACACATCACACAAAGTTTTTAGAATCGTGAAAACTCTAGCACCGAAATCACACAAAGGATGGCATTCATAATCTTTAATCTTAATCTTAATAGTGGGTCCCACTCACCATAAAGTTTTCTAGGGATAGAAACTTTTAATTCAAGCTTTTCTTCAAAAGATTGCATCATAGCATCAATGATATGTTTAGTAAAAGCTTTGTTTTGATTATAAGCATGAGGAGAATTCAACACGGATTGCAACAAGGAAATACAATATGTTAAAGAACAATTATAACGATTAAATTCCTTGAAATCCAAAAGAGTGGGTTCATTTCTACTTAAAGTCTTGACCTCTCCAATCCACTTTTATCATATTTTTGCATCTAGGTCTAAAAACTCCAAATCATTAGGACGCCTTTTAGCTAAAGTTGACTCATCTCCAGTCCCATCTTTATCAAGATTAACATTGGAAAACAAAGATTCAGTAGACACATCAATCACTTTTAGATCTTCATTATTATTCAAATCCTCTGGTTTAGCGGCCATCTTATTTACTAGGGTAGCTTGTTTATCGGAAATTTGGCCTACTAAATTTTGAAGGTAAGCAAATTGAGATTTCAAACCATAAAATTCCTTGGACATATCATCGAGCTCTTTATTCATATACTCCAAAAAAATTTGCTCTTTAAGCTCGTTTCTAAAGAAACTATTGTGCTCAAATTGTAAAGACATAAAGCTTCTAACATTATTTTCAATTTCTTCCATCCTCCTAAGGTGAGGATCAACGCTTTTTGGTTGCGCCATAAAGGCAAACAGGCACACCAACAAACAAGCACACAAAAAGCAAGCGAAGAAGACGAACGGAAGAGGGGTGAAGAAAAGGCAAATCTTTTCGAAAATCGTTTTAGAGGTGGGGGAGACGAAAACGAGAGGCGAATGGCAAATAATGTAATGCAAGAGATGAGACTTTATGATGGGTACTTGGTATGTCTTGACTTGGCGTAGATCTCCCCGGCAACGGCTCCAGAAATTCTACCTGCTACCTCTTGAGCTTCCGTTAAGAGAAAAGGGTGATGCAGCAAAGTAGAGTAAGTATTTCCCTCACTTTGAGAACCAAGGTATCAATCCAGTAGGAGATAACTCACAAGTCACCGAATACCTACACAAATAATCAACAAACTTGCACCCAACACGATAAACGGGTTGTCAATCCCTTCACGATTACTTGCAAAAGTGAGATCTGATAGAGATAGATAAAAGGTAACGTAAATATTTTGATATTTTTGGTTTATAGATCGGAAAGTAAAAGATAGCAAATTAGTAGATCGGAAACTAGTATGATGTTAAAGAGATTCAATATAATAGAAAAGAGACCCGGGGGCCATAGGTTTCACTAGTGGATTCTCTCAAGATAGCAATATTACGGTGGGTGAACAAATTACTGCCAAGCAATTGATAGAAGAGCGCATAATTATGACGATATCTAAGGCAATGGTCTTGAATATAGGCATCACGTCCGTGTCAAGTAGACTGAAATGATTCTGCATCTTCTACTATTACTCCACACATCGACCGCTATCCAGCATGCATCTAGAGTATTAAGTTCATAAAGAACGGACTAACGCATTAAGTAAGATGACATGATGTAGAGGAATTAACTCAAGCAATATGATGAAAACCCCATCTTTTTATCGTCGATGGCAACAATACAATACGTGCCTTGCTGCCCCTACTGTCACTGGGAAAGGACACCGCAAGATTGAACCCAAAGCTAAGCACTTCTCCCATTGCATGAGAAACCAATCTAGTAGGCCAAACAAAACCGATAATTCGAAGAGACTTGCAAAGATATCAAATCATGCATATAGGAATTCAGAGAAGACTCAAATAATATTCATAGATAATCTAATCATAAATCCACAATTCATCGGATCTCGGCAAACACACCGCCAAAAGAATATTACATCGAATAGATCTCCAAGAACATCAAGGAGAACATGGTATTGAGAATCAAAGAGAGGGAGAGAGAGAGAGAAGAAGCCATCTAGCTACTAGATATGGACCCATAGGTGTGAGGTGAACTACTCATGCTTCATCAGAAGGGTAATGGTGTTGATGTAGAAGCCCTCCGTGATCGAATCCCCCTCCGACAGGACGCCGAAAAAGGCCCCTAGATGGGATCTCACAGGTACAGAAGGTTGCGGCGGTGGAAAAGTGTTTTCATGGCTCCCCTGATGTTTTTGGGGTATAGGAGAATATATAGGCGAAGGAACTAGGTCAATGGAGCTCGAGGCGACCACTAGGCAAGGGCGCGCCCTACCCCCTGGTGTGCCCTCCACCTTCATGGCTACCTCGTTGCGTCTCCAACTTCATCTCCAAGTCTCCTAGTTTGCTTCTTGTCCAAGAAAGATCATCGCGAAAGTTTCATTCCGTTTGGACTCCGTTTGGTATTCCTTTTCTACGAAACTCTAAAACAGGCAAAAAAAACAGAAACTGGCACTGGGCCCTAGGTTAATAGGTTAGTCCCAAAAATTATATAAAATAGCATAGATATGCATATTAAACATCCAAAATAGATAATATAATAGCATGGAAAATTAAAAATTATAGATATGTTGGAGACATACCAGACCCCTATCCAACATGCATCTAGTCTATTAAGTTCATGGAAAAACGGTGTAATGCAATATGATGACATGATGTAGACAAGATCTATTCATGTAGAAATATACCCCGTCTTGTTATCCTTAATAGCAACCATACATATGTGTCGGTTCCCCTTCTATCACTGGGATCAAGCACCATAAGGTCAAACCCGTCACAAAGCACCTCTTCCCATTGCAAGATAAATAGATCAAGTTGGCCAAACAAAACCCAAATGTCGGAGAAGAAATACGAGTCTATAAGCAATCATGCATATAAGAGATCAAAGAAGACTCAAATAACTTTCATGGATAAAAACATAGATGTGATCATAAACTCAAAGTTCATCGTATCCCAACAAACACACCGCAAAAAGAGTAACATCATATGGATCTCCAAGAGACCAGTGTATTGAGAATAAAAAGAGAGAGAGGAAGCCATCTAGATACTAACTACAGACCCGTAGGTCTACAATGAACTACTCATGCATCATCGGAGAGGCACCAATGAGGATGATGAACCCCTCCGTGATGGTGTCTAGATTGGATCTGGTGGTTCTGGAACTTTCGGCGCCTGGAATTGATTTTCGTGGACTCCCCTAGGGTTTCTGGAATATTGGGGTATTTATAAAGCAAAGAGGCGGTGCGGGAGGCCACCGAGGTGGGCATAACCCACATGGGCGCTTGGGCCCCCAGGCACGCCCTGGTGGGTTGTGCCCCCCTCAGGGCACCCCTCTGGTACTTGTTCGTCCCATCTTGTGTCTTCAGGACCAGAAAAAAATCCACAAAAAGGTTCGCTGTGTTTGGACTCCGTTTGGTATTGATTTCCTGCGATGTAAAAAAAGCAGAAAACAGCAACTGGCAATTGGCATTGTGTCAATAGATTAGTACCAAAAAATCATATAAAATGATTGCAAAACATCCAAGAATGATAATATAACAGCATGGAACAATCCAAAATTATAGATATGTTGGAGACGTATCACCGATACCCCCAACGTCGTCGCCCACCGCAACGCTCTCCATGGCTAGTAGTTGCAGCTGAGGCCGAGCTGCCTCTAGGATGCCGACGTGTGCCCTACCCGAGCTAGTTCAACCATGTTGTCCTGTGCCTCACTGCTGCTGCTCCAATGTCACCATCGTCCTCTGCACCGCCGTTGTTCCTGCTACGTCATTCTTCGCCGCCTTGGATCTACTTCCCCTCTGCCAATAGATGGCCACCTCAACACAGTCAACAATTTGCCATGGGTTCGTCCAAGGCTCCACCCTCCTCCACAACATCGGTTCCCCCGGTAAAAATAAGAACATCACCGCGAAATCAGGAGGACACAACACTGGCAACCAGAACTGGTACTCATCTTCCCTTATTCGTGCAAATCTTACGTGTCTGCTTGCATGGTATTCATCCCCCAGAAGACACTAGTTGACCGCTTCTTCCTGCACCTTCTTCCTGATACTAGATGTTCCTAGTAACTCACGATGCACAAGGTTTCTCCTCATATACTATTTAACCTTAGCTAGAGGTTCGTCACCACCCTGGATTTCAGTTCCCGACCAGTTGATTCCCTATTAAAGGTAGCATTCCCCGACGTAACAGGGCCTAGTCCGCCTATTACGTCGGGGAAGCAGCGCCTTCGTGTTAATCTTAGGCGTGTGTGGGGCCTAGGAACTATTGGCGTCCGATCTGGAGATCGGCCGGGCTTAAAGGTGTTGTCGGGGGTGCTACCAAGCACGGCGGTGGTGTGAGGTCGAGGGGAGGGTGGGGCGGCGGAGGCAGGGGACTGGGCCGGTGGTCACTGGCAGTTCGAGAAAGATCGTCAACAGTGACTGGCTGGAGGTAGATGAAGGCCATCTACCCATTCCTTGTAGATCGGACGGTTCAGAAAAAATCGACTGGCCTATTTATTTTCAGTCGAATGTTATTTTGATAGGACCACATGTGGTGGTGTGCTGGAGGTGTACCTGCATTTCCCAGCCATACCTATGCTCATATATTACAAAATCATACGAAGTACAATCTAACTTCGTTTGCCATGTAATGTTGTGAGCTATCATACATCTCCTGTCATCTATTTTTCAGCCACCTGCTATCTGCTACTTTTGCAGTGCACTAGTTATGCACACACTTCACCCATACTCTTACTATTGTTTTTTATGCATGGGTATTTCAGCCACTACCAAACTGTTGATAGAAACACGAAAGAAAAGAAAGAAGTCGCTGCAGCTTTGTTCACGGGTAGGCAAGACACGTTTCGGCACTTTAAAGGGTGCAGTGTCAGCAAATGGAGATGGTAAACGTAGCTCTGGAGTTAATGATCTCGCTGGCCATGAACCACCATCCCAGGTGCTTTCTTTAACTTCGCGGTGTCATATGTCTTTGCATGTTGCATATGGTGTCTAGCTTGTATTCGAAAGGCCGAAGTTGATCTTTATTAAGATAATGAAAGATATTTTTTACATGAACCACCATCCCGGGAGCACTAGAAGGCAAATAGCTAGTCAGGGCAATGGTCGAGCCAGTGACAAGCCTAGTACGGACATCCATCACCTACAAGCCAACTAAAAAGCCACGATGGTGATGAAGCAGCTAGCCTCCCACCAGGCTCTTAGGTCCTCTATGATCATGCTCGCCACTCCAGCTGGGTGTCTAGCTTGTATTGCTTCCAATTTGGTCAAATTGCATTTGCTTAGCTTACACATTATACCTTTGAATATGACATGCCTTCCTGTTTTTGGTACATACTACTACATTTGTCCGTTAACCATGTTCTTACATCAAACTAATGTTCTTGTGTATCCCTCATAAATCACTTATGATGACATAGTTGGGCCCGTGGATTACTACGAGAAAAGATCCTGCTTTAAAGAATGCAGTGTCAGCCTCCCCACATGATTCTCAAGAAACAACAAGGCTAGATGAAGATAGTCAACGTAGCTCTGTAGTTGATGACCTCATTTCCCCTACACCACCATCACATGTGCTTGCTCTAACTTGGCAGGGTGACATGTGGTTGCATGTTGCATATGGTGTCTAGATTGTAATTTTCCAATCTGGTTAAATTGCACGTGCTATTCTGCTTAGTTTATACATTATACATGTTATGTGGCGTGCCTTCCTGTTTTTGGTACATATTACTCTATCTATTAAGCATGTCCTTACATAAAACTATTGTTTTTTTGTATCCCGCATCAATCAATTATGACATGACACCTTTAGTATATGTAGTGTGATATTGGTTGCATCTTTCATATGATTTATAGCATGCACTGCTTCTAATTTGTTGAAACACCATTTACGATGGGACGCTTTTAACTTGGCAGAGTCATATTGGTTGCATCTTTCATGTGGTGTCTAGCTTGCATTACTTCTAATTTGTTGAAATGGCTTGTGCTTAGTTTACACAAATAGTTGTGAATATGCCATGTCATCCTGTTTTTCGTACATATTCCATCCTCATATCATATGTTTGCCTTACATCAAAGTAGTGAGTGTTAGTATCATGCATGAATGAGTTCTGAAGAGTGAATTTTATTGCTTTTTCTTGTCAGTTATACTTGACAATGCAAAATCAATAAAGCAGAAGGAAATTAGCAAGGCAGTGGATAATGGTGCTCCTTCTGACCAACTGAAATGGAGGGCCTCTATAGATTCTACTCCGCCCCCCCCCCCAATAAGATTTGCAAGACAACACATGCATAGACACTCAACATAGCTGTGTTGATGATGAGCATGTCTCCCCTAGTCCACCATCACAGGTGCTCCCTCTAACTTGGCACTGTTATATGTGGTTGTATGTTATGTATGATGTCTAGCTTGTATTGCTTCTAATTTTGTTGAATTCCATCTGCTTACTTTACACATTATACTTGTGAATAAGACATGTGTTCCTGTTTCTAGACCATACAATATATGTCTATCACACCATGTTCTTACATCAAAGTACTACTGTTGTGTAACCTGCAACAATCACTTATCATAAGACACGTTTAACTTGGGAGTGTGATATAGGTTACATCTCGCATTCTTTTCTAGCTTGTACTACTTCTAATTTGTTCAAATGGCACTAATGATGAGACAGTTTTAACCTGGTAGAGTGATATTCGTTGCATCTTTCATATGGTGTCTAGCTTGCATTGTTTCTAATTTGTTGAAATGCCTTCTGCATAGTTTACACATCATAGCTATGCATATGCAATGTTGTCCTTTTTTCTTACACATTCAAACGTCCTATCATGTGGCCGCCTTACATTAAAGTAGTGCTCGTCAGAATCCTGCATCAATGAGTTCTGAAAAGTGAATTTTTATTCATTTTTATTGTGGGTCTGACTTTGCAAGGGAATACAATTAAGTAAGAGGAAGGAAAAAAATTAAGGCAGGGACTGATGGCAGTCTTTCGGCGAAACCGGCATCCCAGGTGCTTCCTCTAGCTTGGTAGTCTGATATTGTCTTGCATGTTGCATACGATGTCTAGCTTGTATTGCTTGTAATTTGATTAAATAACTATTGCTTGCTTTACACAAATAGTTGTGAATATGACATGTCGTCATGTTTTTCATACATATTCCATCCTCGTATCGTATGTTTGCCTTACATCAAAGTAGTGATTGTCAGTATCATCCATGAATGAGTTCTGAAGAGTGAATTTTATTGCTTTTTCGTGTTGGTTTTACTTGACAATGCAAAATCAATAAAGCGGAAGGAAATTAGCAAGGCAGTGGATAATGGTGCTCCTTCCAACCAACTGAAACGGAGGGCCTCTACAGATTCTACTCCGCCATCCCCCAACAAGATTTGGAAGACAACACATGCATAAACACTCAACATAGCTGTGTTGATGATGAGCACGTCTCCCCTAGTCCACCATCACAGGTGCTCCCTCTAACTTGGCACTGTTATATGTGGTTGCATGTTATGTATGATGTCTAGCTTGCATTGCTTCTAATTTGTTGAATTCCATCTACTTACTTTACACATTATACTTGTGAATAAGACACGTGCTCCTGTTTCTAGAACATACAATGTCTGACTATCACACCATGTTCTTCATCAAAGTACTATTGTTGTGTAACCTACAACAGTCACTTGTCATAAGACATGTTTAACTTGGGAGTCTGAGATAGGTTACATCTCATATTATTTTCTAGCTTGTACTACTAATTTGTTGAAATGGCACTAATGACGAGACCGTTTTAACTTGGTAGAGTGATATTCGTTACATCTTACATACGGTGTCTAGCTTTCATTGCTTCTAATTTGTTGAAATGCCTTCTGCTTAGTTTACACATCATAGTTGTGAATATGCAATGGCACTAATGACGAGAGACATTTAACTTGGTAGTGTGATGTTGTTTGCATCTTGCATATGATTTATTTCTTGTACTGCTTCACATTTTTTTAAATGCAAGTTATGACGAGACACTGTTAACTTGGAAAAATGATATTTGTAGCATCTTTCATATGGTGTCTACCTTCCATTGCATTGCTTCTAATTTATTGAAATGCCTTCTACTTAGTTTACACATCATAGGTCTGATTATCTCATGCCGTCCTGTTTTTCGTACATATTACATCCTCCTATCATGCGGTTTCCTAACATCAAAGTTCAGTTCGTCTATATCACGCATCAATTTGTTCTGAAGAACTAAATCTTTATTCTTTTTTCTTGTCGGCTTGACTTGACATGGCAAAGAGAAAGAGGAAGAAACACAGGATGGTAGGGGATGGTGTTAGTACTTAGGCCGCACGAAAACAGAAGAGCAAGAATTATGCAGATTCTATTGGTACTGATGGTGCTAGAAGGTCGAAGTCCACCGGAAAATTGTACAAACACGGTATCCCCTACTACACCAGCTACAAAACTATCCAAACACAAACGAATAGCTGCCACCAAACAAGCAACGACAGCCCTAGTTGTTGCAGGACCTTCTTCCACAGTACCAACATCTGCACGAGTTACTCGTTCGGCAACTTTGCTAGCGGCAAGTTCCCAAGCTCCCTTGCCACCTGACACTACTTCTGAAGCAGTCTTGACATAAATGAGTTGGCAAGATTAGATGAACCTTGTGAGCTCAAACAGTAAGAAGGTAGTTGCTTGAGTCAAGTTACAGTTTCATGCTTCTTTATCTGTAATCTCACAGTTTGATGTACACTAGCACTTCCCATGTTCGTTGTTGAACTAGCACCTAGCCACGACAAGAAACAGACATCAAGGCTAATGCTCGATGGGTTAACTAAATCTAGAGGAGGAAGAATAGAGATCCATTTTGAGGCAGGTTTCAAAAGGCCACGTGATGCTACAGAGTTAACCAAGTTAGTATCAGAGGCAGTCATTGCCGTTAGGTGTCATGCGCGTATCCTCGCAACATGGATTCAGTACAGGAATGACACAAATGAAACCCAGTGTAACACCTTCCTCGACCATTTTTCTGTAATTATGGTTATGTATGGAAATTAGCAATATCATCTTGCTCTGTCCCATACTCTCTAGGTTGCTGGTAATGAGACTCCCATAATTTTCAACAGACGAGGTTCGAGTTGGATAGCCAAGATGATGCAACCAGACAAGCATGCACCCATGTTTTCAAGTCTGCTCTGCGACAGTACTGGTATAACTTGAGGAAAACTCACTTTGAAGGCAAGGCTAACAGTGAACTTTCCCAAACATCTCTAGTGGAAAATATATCGGATGAAGACTGGAGAGGCCTTGTTAAACACTATTCTGATCCAAAGTATCAAGTACGTTATATAAATGTGATCAGATCACATGTTGAACTCCTATTTATGCATGTGCCTCGCAAATCTATCTTCTTGTAGGTGAACTATTCAAAGAACAAGGCCAACCGTATGAAAGTGAAATTCCAACAGACGACGGGATCTCGTAGCTATATTGCACAGTGCGAGGCTATTGTAACTAGCTGTTGTTTCACTCTTTTCGATGTGCCATATTATCATATCTATATTGACTTGTTCCAAATGCATATGAAAGCCTGCAAGGACCAAAAAGTACCTGAACCAAATGATGTGGAAATCTTCAAGGATTGTCACACCAGCAAGACGAAGGGCATGAATACACCAGTCAAAGCCGCTGTTTTAAGTCCTTAATCCTCATGCCTTTTAACTACTACTTACTCTGACTTGTGCATTGAGCTCCACGGTTTGCAACCAATTTCTATTACACTTTTCAATTTTATACACAACTGTCTTAGCGTATCGTTGCACCTTACAAGGTTTAAAAGAGAGGAGTGATGTTCCTTTGATCTTGATCTGTAATATAGTTCCATGCTGGACTTGCCCACACAACATTACAATTGCCTATTTGTTTGTTCCCGGTTGTTTTATGATATGAAGATGTCATATTATGCTTACAGTATTATAAACTTTGTCCCTTTATCCTTAGTTGTCAATACAATGTCAAGAAATAGACAATACATTAGCCATGGTACATGGTCATATGTTTGGAACCTAGTTTTATTATGTACTTTGCAGTAAAATACAACTAATATTTTACATGGGTTCACCAGAATAAGTTATGTATATATAACAAAGCTATTCTATTTGGTTTTGCTGCCTCCTTAATATCTTTTGTTCTGGTACTACTAATGTACAAACTCAACTTTTCAGCAAGCTATGGAACAAATGGTGGAACCGCCACCTTTTGGAGGTGACGAGGCAACTATAACCGCAATGTCACCTCTTGCTGCAGTGGGTCAGTACCTGTCCACTAATAGTGCCAAAAGCGCGTTCCTGCATAATACTGGGTTGGTTGTTAAGGCAATCTCGTCCAAACTGCCATGCTACTTCTTGAGCTTGCGTTGTTTTTTCCCTTGAAGAGGAAATGGTGATGCAGCAAAGTAGAGATAAGTATTTCCATCAGTTAGAGAACCAAGGTATCAATCCAGTAGGAGACAACACACAAATCACCAAGACATGCACAAACAATCAAACAACTTGCACCCAACACGATAAAGGGGTTGTCAATCCCTTCACGGTTACTTGCAAAAGTGAGATCTGATAGAGATAGAATAAACTAAGCAAAAGATAAAGTAAATATTTTTGGTATTTTGGTTTATAGATCGGAAAGTAAAAGATTGCAACATAGTATATTGGAAACTTATATGATGGAAAATAAACCCGGGGGCCATAGGTTTCACTAGTGGCTTCTCTCAAGTAGCAAACAATACTGTGGGTGAACAAATTACTGTCGAGCAATTGATAGAAAATCGCAAAGTTATGATGATATCTAAGGCAATGCTTATGAAATATAGGCATCACGTCCATGTCAAGTAGAACGAAACGATTCTGCACCTACTACTATTGCTCCACACATCGAGCAACTCATGCCTGCATCTAGAGTATTAAGTTCATGAAGAACAGAGTCACGCATTACGTAAGATGACATGACGTAGAGGAATAAACTCAAGAAATATGATGTAAACCACATCCTTTTATCCTTGATGGCAACAATACAATATGTGCATTGCTGTCCCTACTGTCACTGGGAAAGGACACCACAAGATTGAACCCAAAGCTAAGCACTTCTCCCATTGCAAAAAAACCAATCTAGTTGGGCAAACTAAACCAATAGTTCGAAGAGAATTGCAAAGATATCAAATCATGCATATAAGAATTCAGAGAAGATTAAAATAATATTCATAGATAAGCTGATCATAAATCCACAATTCATCGAATCTCTACAAACACACTGCAAAAGAATATTACATCAGATAGATCTCCAAGAACATCGAGGCAAACATGGTATTGAGAATCAAAGAGATAGAATAAGCCATCTAGCTACTAGCTATGGAAATGTAGGTCTGAGGTAAACTACTCACGCTTCATCGGAAGGGTAATAGAGTTGATGTAGAAGCCCTCCGTGATCGAATCCCCCTCCGATAGGATGCCGGAAAGGCCCCTAGATGAGATCTCACGGGTACAGAAGGTTGCGGCGGTGGAAAAGTGTTTTCGTGGATGCTTCTGGTGGTTTGGGGATACATGTGAATATATAGGGCCAAGGGTTAGGTCAGAGGAGTCCCGAGGAGGCGGCAAGGTAGGGGGGCGCGCCCTCCCCCCTTGTCGCTGCCTCGTGGCTCTTCTGACTTCATCTCCAAGTCTCTTGGGTGTCTTCTGGTCCATTTGGTATTCCTTTTCTGTGAAGCTCAAAAACAAGGAAAAAACAGAAACGGGCACTGGCCTCTAGGTTAATAGGTTAGTACCAAATATAATGTAAAATAGCACATTAATGCATATAAAACATCCAAAACAGATAATATAATAGCATGGAACAGTAAAAATTATAGATACGTCGGAGACCGTATCAAGCATCCCCAGGCTTAATTCCTTCTTGTCCTCGAGTAGGTAAATGTTAAAAACAGAATTTTTGATGTGGAATGCTACCTAACATATTTATCCATGTATTTTTTTCTTTATTGTGGTATGAATGTTCAGATCCATAAGATTCAAAACAAAAGTTTAATATTAACATAAAAAAATACTTCAAGCATACTAACACGACAATTATGTCTTCTCAAAATAACGTGGCCAAAGAAAGTTATCCCTAAAAAATCATATAGTCTGGCTATGCTCCATCTTCATCACCCAAAATATTCAAATCATGAACAACCTCGATAACAAGCCAAGCAATTGTTTCATACTTTTGGTGTTCTCAAACCTTTTCAACTTTCATGCAATACATGAGCGTGATCCATGGACATAGCACTATAGGTGGTATAGAATATGGTGGTTGTGGAGAAGACAAAAGGAGGGAGATAGTCTCCAATCAACTAGGTGTATCAACGGGCTATGGAGATGCCCATCAATAGCTATCAATGTGAGTGAGTAGGGATTGCCATGCAACGGATGCACCAGAGCTATAAGTTTATGAAAGCTCAAAAATAAAAACTAAGTGGGTGTGCATCCAACTTGCTTGCTCATGAAGACCTAGGGTGATTTGAGGAAGCCCATCGTTGGAATATACAAGCCAAGTTCTATAATGAAAAATTCCCACTATTATATGAAAATGACAAAATAGGAGACTCTCTATCATGAAGATCATGGTTCTACTTTGAAGCACAAGTGTGGAAAAAGGATAGTAACATTGCTCCTTCTCTCTTTTTATCTCTTTTTTTGTTTGGCTTCTTTGTCCTCCCCTTTTTTTATTTCCTCACATGGGAGAATGCTCTAATAATGATGATCATCACACTTCTATTTACTTACAACTCAAGAATTACAACTCGATACTTAGAACAAAAATATGCCTCTGTATGAATGCCTCCGGCAGTGTACCGAGATGTGCAATGACTCAAGAGTGACATGTATGAAAGAATTATGAAAGGTGGCTTTGCCACAAATACAATGTCAACTACATGATCATGCAAAGCAATATGACAATGATGAAGCGGGTCATAATAAACGAAACAGTGGAAAGTTGCATGGCAATATATCTCGAAATGGCTAAGGAAATGCCAAAATAGGTAGGTATGGTGGCTATTTTGAGGAAGGTATATGGTGGGAGTATGATACTGGCGAAAGTTGCGCGGTACTAGAGAGGCTAGCAATGGTGGAAGGGTGAGAGTGTGTATAATCCATGGACTCAACATTAGTCATAAAGAACTGACATACTTATTGCAAAAATCTATTAGTCATCAAAACAAAGTACTGCGTGCATGCTCCTAGGGGGTAGATTGGTAGGAAAAGACCATAGCTCATCCCCGACCGCCACTCATAAGGAAGACAATCAATAAATACCTCATGCTCCAACTTTTTTACATAACGGTTCATAATACGTGCATGCTACGGGAATCACAAACCTCAACATAAGTATTTCTCCAATTCACAATTACTCACTAGCATGACTCTAATATCACCATCTTTATATCTCAAAACAATAATAAAGAATCAAACTTCTCATAGTATTTAATGCACTTCATATGAAAGTTTTTATTATATCCATCTTGGATAGCTATCATATTAGGACTAATTTTATAACCAAAGCAAATTACCATGCTGTCTAAAAACACTCTCAAAATAATATAAGTGAAGCATGAGATTTCAACAATTTCTACAAAATAAAACCACCACCGTGCTCTAAAAAGATATAAGTGAAGCACTAGAGCAATATTCCCTAGCTCAAAAGATATGTGAGGCACATAGAGTATTCTAATAAATCACGATTCATGTGTGTCCCTCTTAAAAGGGGTGTACAGCAAGGATAATTGTGGCAAACTAGAATTCAAAGACTCAAATCATACAAGACGCTCCAAGCAAAACACATATCATGTGGTGAATAAAAATATGCCTCAAGTAAAGTTACCATAGACAAAGACGAAAGAGGGGATGCCTTCCGGGGCATCCCCAATCATAGGCTCTTGGTTGTCCTTGAATATTACCTTGGGGTGCCTTGGGCATCCCTAAGCTTAGGCCCTTGCCACTCCTTGTTCCATAGTCCATCAAATCCTTACCCAAAACTTGAAAAGTTCTCAACACTAAACTCAACAAAAAATCTCATAAGCTCCAAGAAAATAAATCACCACTTTTGGTACTGTTGTGAACTCATTATTTATTTATATTGGTGTAGTATCTACTGTATTCCACCTTTTACATGGTTCATATGCCTCGATACTACCCATAGATTCATCAAAATAAGCAAACAACACATAGAAAATAGAATTTGTCAAAAATAGAACAGTCTGTAGCAATCTGGAAACTTCGAATACTTATGTAACTCCAAAATTTCTGAAACATTAGGACAACCTGGGAAATTTTTGTAACAATCTTGTGCAAAAAGAATCAGATCAAAAACACGCTTCTGTGAATTATGAAAATTATTTTCCTGGGCGCAAAATTTTTATTTTCCAGCAAGATCAAAAAAACTATCATAGTAAGCCATCCCAAAGGTCTTGCTTGGCACAAACACTAATTAAAACACAAAACAACATCTAACCATAGTCTAGATGAATTATTTATTGAAAACAGCAAGGAAAAATATTGGGTTGTCTCCCAACAAGCGCTTTTCTTTAAAACCTTTTAGCTAGGCATTGATAATTTCAATGATGCTCACATAAAAGAGAAGAATTGAAGCACAAAGAGAGCATCATAAAACACGTGAAAAATACATCTAAGTCTAACATACTTCCTATGCATAGGCATTTTATAAGCAAACAAATTATCAAGGTAAGCAAAAACTAGCATATGCAAGGAAGAAGAAAGAGAAGATAGCAATCTCAACATGAAGAGAGGTAATTTAGTAAGATCAAAATTTCTACCACCATATTTTCCTCTCTCATAATAATTATATGTAGGATCATAAGCAAATTCAATAAAATAGCTATCACATAACATATTCTCAACATGATCCACATGCATGCGAAGTTGACACTCTTCCAAAATAGTGGGATTAATATGAACTAAAGCCATGACCTCTCCAAACCCACTTTTAATATTATTGCAAACATTATTATCAATATCATATTCATCACGGGGCTTAAATAAATTTTCAAGATCATAAGAAGAATCACCCTAATCATGATCATTGCAACAAGTAGTGGACATAGCAAAACTAGCATCCCCAAGCTCAGGATTTTGCATATCATTAACACAATTGACATTAATAAAATTTATAGTAACATCATTGCAATCATGCTTTTCATCGAAGGAACTATCAAGTGTGGGTGCAATAGTAATAATTTCATTTTTGACATAATGAACTATAGCAAGTTCATCTCCATAAGCATAATTAATATTGGCATCATGGACATAAGAATAGAAAGCATCATGTTCATCAAGGGATATTTCAATCAAATCATCAGAATCATAATTATCTATAGATTCATGCATATCATTATTTTCTTCCAAAGCAACGGTCATTCTCTCAATAAATTCCTTAACATAGGCATTATGAGCATAGTTCTCATAGCAATATTTAAGTATGTCAAAATTTTCAAATTTCTAGAGAGTAATATCATACTTTTCAATCAAAGAAGCAACTTCATATGCACCCTTAACAGCAACAAATTCTTTAATTTGTTCGATATCATAGTAACTACAAATACCCTTTTCATAAGAAGATAAAGATTTCATTATCATTAAACTCACATAGGTAGGGAAGGTGTTTTTTAGGATTCTTAGATCAACAAGTAAAATCACAAAGTTCACAAAGATTCCAAGCATACCATAGAAAATAATTTATTTGATTCCATAGGAGTCTCCCTTTTTTAGACAAACGGTGACGCACAAAATGAGCATGCTCATCTAAAGATTTTCCCTCAACTAAAATAGTTTGGGGTTTCAGCACGAGAACATATGGATCGAAGATGATCCAAGTAGAAAACTTTAAATGGATCCATATCAATAGATTTTTAGCAAGCAAATAGAAGGCACATGGAAACACAAGCAAAAATAGCAAACGAGCAAAAAGGCATACTGAAAGACGAATTGAAAGAGGGGCGAATAAAAGGCAATTTTTTCGAAAATAGTTTCAGAAGTGGGGGAGAGGAAAACGAGAGGAAAATGGCGAATAATGTAATGCAAGAGATGAGAGTTTTATGATGGGTACTAGGTATGTCTTGACTTGGCGTAGATCATCCCAGAGATGGCGCCAGAAATTCTTCCTGCTACTTCTTGAGCTTGTGTTGGTTTTTTCCTTGAAGAGGAAAGGGTGATGCAGCAAAGTAGAGATAAGTATTTCCCTCAGTTAGAGAACCAAGGTATGAATCCAGCAGGAGACAACGCACAAATCACCAAAACAATCAAACAACTTGCACCCAACACAATAAAGGGGTTGTCAATCCCTTCACGATTACTTGCAAAAGGGAGATCTGATAGAGATTGTTGGTATTTTTGGTTTACAGATGGAAAGTGAAAGATTGCAAGATAGTAGATCGGAAACTTATATCATGAAAAATAGACCCGGGGGCCATAGGTTTCACTAGTGGCGTCTCTCAAGCTAGCAAATAATATGGTGGGTGAACAAATTACTATCGAGCAATTGATAGAAAAGCGTAAAGTTATGACGATATCTAAGGCAATGATTATGAAATATAGGCACCACGTCCGTGTTAAGTAGACCGAAACTATTCTGCATCTACTACTATTACTCCACACATCGACCGACTCCTACCTGCATCTAGAGTATTAAGTTCATGAAGAACAAGTAACGCATTAAGTAAGATGACATGATGTAGGAATAAACTCAAGCAATATGATGTAAACCCCATTTTTTATCCTCGATGGCAACAATACAATACGTGCCCTGTTGCCCCTACTATAACTGGGAAAGGACACCGCAAGATTGAACCCAAAGCTAAGCACTTCTCCCATTGCAAGAAAAACCAATCTAGTTGGCCAAACTAAACTGATAGTTTGAAGAGAATTACAAAGATATCATATCATGCATATAAGAATTCAGAGAAGATTCAAATAATATTCATAGATAAGCTGATCATAAATCCACAATTCATCGGATCTCGACAAACACACCATAAAGGAAGATTACATTGGATAGATCTCCAAGAGCATCGAGGAGAACATGGTATTGAGAATCAAAGAGAGAGAGAAGAAGCCAACTAGCTACTAGCTATGGACCCATAGGTTTGAGGTAAATTACCCACGCTTCATTGGAAGAGCAATAGAGGTTTTGTAGAAGCCCTCCATGATCGAATCCCCCTTCGGCAGGATGCCGGAAAAGACCCTTAGATGGGATATCACGGGTATAGAAGGTTGCGGAGGTGGAAAAGTGTTTTCGTGGATGCTTCTGGTGGTTTGGGGATATATGTGAATATATAGAGTCAAGGGTTAGGTCAAAGGAGTCCCGAGGAAGTGGCAAGGCAGGGAGCGTGCCCTCCCCCCTTGCCGCTGCCTCGCGACTCTTCTGACTTCATCTCCAAGTCTCTGGGGTGTCTTCTCATCCAATAAAAATCATCGTGAAGGTTTTATCCGTTTGGACTCCATTTGATATTCCTTTTCTGCGAAGCTCAAAAACAAGGAAAAAATAGAAAGTGGCACTAGGCTCTAGGTTAATAGGTTAGTCCCAAAAATAATATAAAATAGCATATTAATGCATATAAAACATCCAAAGCAGATAATATAACATCATGGAACAATCAAAAATTATAGATACATTGGAGATGTATCATGCCTCATGATCAAGATATGCAAGCTCAAAACAATGTTATATATGCGCTCCAGACACAAGTCCAATCCCTAACAGAGACCCTTTGTGAAAGAAGGACATCCATTGTTCGATGCCGTCAAGATATGCATGGTTTTGAAACCAGACTATCAAACATTTGCTATGTTGTTGAGGAGCCTAGGAGAAATGAAGGTGAAGGTTATGGTGCTTCATCAGACAGCACAGCATGAAAACTTAACAGTCATGTCAATGTACTAAGCTTCTGAACTTCTGGTGGTGCATTTATCTACCGGACTGTTAACTTTTATGCCAACCTTCCTTTTGTTTTATAGTGTTAATTTGTTTTGTTGTGATATAAAATTTGTTCTTAACGTGCAGTGACAGGCTGAAGAAAACAACAAGCCATTTTTGTATAGTGTAGGGTGTTCCCTATATTTGCACTGGTGGCGAACTTTGATGCCCAGCGGATGTAATATGTGCAATCTCCTTAATAGCCTAGCCTTAGTTTCTGGCTTATTTATTTCCCTAGTCTTTGGTTTGCTAGTGGTCGCAACAACCATGGGCCAGATACGGGTCGTGGTAACCTTGAGCCTGCTATGGGTCGTATGATCAATGGGCCTCCTATGGGTCGTCGGATAAATGGGCCTCCAATGGGCCATAGAATCAATGGGTCGTCGGATAAATGGGCTGACATGGGCCATAAACGGGCCTAATTGGTATCGGGCCAACACGGTAACGGGCCGTTAACAGGCCGAAAGACAGCAAAGGCTTAATTCTGTCACCGGCATAGCAGGTCGTTAATGGGTTGGAATACATGACAGGTTGGAATTGCCGCGGGCCACTAAAGGGCCCAAAGATACAAAAGGCCTCATATGAGCCAAAAGATGTCGTGGGACATACATGGGCCAAAAGTGAAACGGGCTGGTATTATACTGGACGACCCACATGATGTTGTTGGGCCGAATTCAGGAACGCCATAACGGGTCGTGAGTTAACGGGCCGTAAAATGGGCTATATGCGAACAGACCGTTAACAGGCTTTTCATGGGTCGGCCCCTGCTACCTTTTGACCAACTCAAATGGGTCGGCCTTTGTAAGCTAAAGGGGCCACACTTGGGTCGTGCCAAGTGTCGACATATCATAGGCGCCTCTCTATACCAATGATGAGCTGACACGTGGATCCACTGGCGAATGAGAATTTTACACGAGAAAATCACCATTGGTCCGGGCAGTTAACGGGTTATCAGATCCAAACTGGAACCCGATAGCTTAACGGTGACCCGTTACGGTGGATGCGACGTGTCAGTTACCCTTGACGAAAACACTTCCATGACGCGGCATTTATCGTCATAGAAGTGGACACTTCCGTGATGGTAATTTAAGTATTGTCATGTAGCACTTCTATGACAGCACAGGTATGACTATGTTGATTCTGTCATAAAATCATCATGGATGTACATGCATGGCAGAAAACGTGTCCTACTGTGACAAACATGTATCATCACGGAAGTGTATTTTTTTGTAACATACAATGGTGTTTGGACCATTGATCAAGAAACATTTAGCATTATGCTTCCAAAGTCCTTGTTGATGTTTGAGTACCACAGTCATGCTTCGGGATAGCATTGACATGGTCATCAGGTAAAGGTCGGACTTTGGATACATAAAGGATCCATCGAAAACAACTTATAAAATAAGCCATACAATTTCCGCAAGGAAAATATGAGGATGTGGCCGACGGGATCAACAACAATTCATCGAGATTTCCATAAACATGGATTTTCATAATTAAGTGAACAAGTTGATAGCACTGGACACACCAAAGTATATAATGAAGTATGTTCGAGGAGAACATCCATAATTAAACGTTGAACAAAATGCACCTAGAAATATGGACCAAGTAGCACGATTAGTGTTAGGATGGTGATTCAACAACCAAAAGACCTAGAATGAAACTATCGACCATTCACTTCAAAGCAATAGGGTTGCTAGAAGTTTTGAATTCACACATCATAGTTCAATTGTCGGTATTCCGGTTAGAAACAACACGGGAACCAAGAAATGAAAGGGAGATGGCGAGAAGTATCACTTGTATCAAGAATCCTTAAGAGGTGGTGAAATTCTCACGACATTCTTGACATAAAGGATGGTAATACTCCATGGTAGAACATAAGCTGGATAACAAGGAACTCAAGGTACAACACAAAACATGAACAAGTTTGTGTTGGAGGGAAGTGATGTAGGGTAGAACCCTAGGGGCCAATCTTTCACGTTTGGAGAGGATCCCTACGAGGAACACGAGAAGGGGAACGAGAGAAAAACACGAGAAAACACTCAACCGACAAGAACTAAGTCACACATGTGCTAGATCATCAAAACACAATAGAGGTACAAGATCCAAATCCAACAAGAGACCATACAAAGGGTAACCCGTTCTTCTCCGTGAGGAGGTCTTGAAGATGGTCTTCTCCGGATGGAGGTCTTGAATCCAGGTGGATCTTCTCCAAAGAGGTGTCGGTCCCTCACAAGGAGTAGATCCGGATGGATGAGCGAGGCTCTATCTCACAAATGAGCTAAATCAACGGTAACCCTAGAAAGAGGACAGAGGAGGAGTATATATAGTCTAGGGGGGCGAAGGGGTACACGGGCCACGACCCTTACACTGTTCACAGACAGGGGAGGTCGGATGTCCGGGCGTCGGGCCGGATGTCCGGGCATTCGCGAGGGGCCGGATGTCCAGGCTATCGGGCCGGATGTCCTGGCTGGCCTGGCGTCGTCTTAGATCTCCTCGGGCAGAGCTGGTCCAATGTCCGGGCGCTGGCCGGATGTCCGGGGCGATGCGAAGGGCAGGATGTCTGGGGTCACAACCGAATGTCCGGGATGTCGGGGTAGGCTTCTGTACTCCCTGGATGGCTTGTCCGGATGTCCAGGCTCGGGGCCGGATTTCTGGAGCGAAGGGGCAGATGTCCGGGCTGGATGCCTAATGTCCGGCCCTGTGGCTTCGTCTACTGATCTCTGGCTGCGGGGTAGATCTCCAGGGGGCGGATGTCCGGGGCCATGGCCTGATGTCGGGTGCCTAGAAGCTGTCCTCGCCTTCTTCCGTTGGTTCTCTTCTTCCGTGGACTTGGGGGCTTGACCATCTTCATGTGCATCCTTGGGAGGGTCCTCTTGG
This sequence comes from Triticum dicoccoides, assembly GCF_002162155.2. Lineage (NCBI taxonomy): Eukaryota > Viridiplantae > Streptophyta > Magnoliopsida > Poales > Poaceae > Triticum > Triticum dicoccoides. The sequence continues at coordinate 246,233,587 of NC_041387.1, read as the reverse complement.
TACCTAATCATGCACAACATTCCGGACTTAAGTAGTAGCCATGTCTCGAGAGGATCATATGATAAATCACTAAGGAAAGAAGTCACCTCGGTCTCGAGAACTCTAGCTCGTGCTCTTGTCATGGGTCCTCTTGGTGCTTGGTGAGACAGTGGTAGGTCCATGGGGATGACCGTAGGTTGCTCCGCATCATCTCCCCTCCCTTGGGAAAGATCCGACCTCGGATCGAAATCCTCATCACCATGGTACGGGGAGAGATCATTGATGTTGAAGATATCGCTCATGGAGTACTTGTCGTGTGGGATGTCGATCTTGTAGGCGTTATTGTTGTAGCGTGATAGCACCTTGAAGGGTGTAGGATTGAAAGTATGTCTAGAGGGGGGGTGATTAGACTACTTGACCAAATAAAACTTGCCTTTTCCCAATTTTAGTTCTTGGCAGATTTTAGAAAATAGCACAAGTCAAGCAATCAACCTACACATGCAATTCTAAGAGTATAGCAGCGGAATGTAAAACAATTGCATATGAAGGTAAAGGGCAAGGGTTTGAGAAGGCAAATGCAATTTGAGACACGGATGTTTTTGTCGTGGTTCCGATAGGTGGTGCTATCGTACATCCACGTTGATGGAGACTTCAACCCACGAAGGGTAATGGCTACGCGAGTCCACGGAGGGCTCCACCCACGAAGGGTCCACAAAGAAGCAACCTTGTCTATCCCACCATGGCCATCGCCCATGAAGTACTTGCCTCACTAGGGTAGATCTTCACAAAGTAGGCGATCTCCTTGCCCTTACAAACTCCTTGGTTCAACTCCACAATCTTGTCAGAGGCTCCCAAGTGACACCTAGCCAATCTAGGAGACACCACTCTCCAAGAAGTAACAAATGGTGTGTTGTTGATGAACTCCTTTCTCTTGTGCTTCAAATGATAGTATCCCCAACACTCAACTCTCTCTCTCACAGAATTTGGATTTGGTGGAAAGAAGATTTGAGTGGAAAGCGACTTGGGGAAGGCTAGAGATCAAGATTCATATGGTAGGAATGGAATATCTTGACCTCAACACAAGTGTAGGTGGTTATCTCTCAGAAAATGTATGTTGGAAGTGTAGGCATGTTCTGATGGCTCTCTCCACGGATGAAGAGTGGGCGGAGAGGTATATATAGCCTCCACACAAAATCTAACCGTTACACACAACTTACCAATCTCGGTGGGACCGAATCGTGAAACTTGGTCGGACCGATTTAGCAAATAATGTCACCGTTAGGATTTTCGGTGGGACCGACATGTCAACTTGGTTGGACCGATGTGGTTAGGGTTAGGTCATAACGTAATCTGGTGAGACCGACTACTCAAACTCGGTGGGACCGATTTTGGTAATAAGCTAACCAGAGAGTTGGTCAGGCGAACTCAGTGGGACTGATTCACTCATCTCGGTAAGACCGAAACATTACAAAAAGGAAACAAAGAGTTTGCATTGGAATCTCGGTGGGACCAATCGCTCATTTCGGTTGGACCGAAACATTACGAAGGGAAACAGAGAGATTACAATCCCATCTCGGTGAGACCGAGATCCCTATCGGTGAGACCGATTTGACTAGGGTTTGTGGCAGTGGCTATGACATCTAAACTTGGTGGCGCCGGATAGAAAGAATCGGTGGGGCCGAGTTGGACTTTTGGTTTGGGTCATATGTGGCTATGAGAAAGTAGTTGAGGGCTTTGGAGCATATCACTAAGAACTTTGAGCAAGAAAGCCATTAAGCAACACCTCATCCCTCCTTGATTGTATTGGCTTTTCCTATAGACTCAATGTGATCTTGGATCACTAAAATAGAAAATGTAGAGTCTTGTGCTTTGAGCTTGAGCCAATCCTTTTGTCCTTAGCATTTTGAGGGTTCCACTTTTGTCATCCATGCCATGCCAATCATTGAGCTTTCCTGAAATACTTATCTTGAAATAGCATTAGCTCAATGAGATATATGTTGTTAGGAATTACCAAAACCACCCAGGGATAGTTGCACTTTCAATCTTCCCCTTTTTGGTAATTGATGACAACATATAGATCAAAGCTTCGACAAATGATAATAAGATTGAAAAACATTGTCGATTTGAGAAGTATGTGAAAAGTAAGAGCTCCCCCTAAATTTGTGCATTATTTAGAATTTGCTTTGGACTGCAAATGCGCAGTGAGTTAGGATCATGAGTCACTCTTCCATGTCACGTACATCTTGGTGGAGCGCTCAAAATGATAATAATTAAACACATGCACTGATCACCAAGCAAAGTGAATGATCATATGTGGATATAAGAGATAATATCATCCACCAAGATTAATGTAGCATAGCGTATGATCAAACACATGATCATACAAGAATCTCACAAAAGGAATAATGTATCAAGCACACACACAAATAACGAAGTTCAACCACCAAAAAGACAAGAGAGATCAAAAGCAACACTCTCTCTCGAAGCCTATGATCTATACATTTTTCTCCCCTTTGGCAACAAGTTACCAAAAAGTTCACAAAAATGCATAGTGCTAAACGACTCTCAGGCTTGGTCTTCATGTGATGGTGTAGAGATGGCTCCAAGGACGAAAGCTTATGTTGATGTAGCTGGAGCTGGTGGAGTGGCTGCTGGAGCTGGTGGCACTAAAGCTGTAGCTGGTGCAGATGTTGTAGCTCTGGTGTCTGGAACAGGCACTGCAGCAGATCTCTGTCCTCTGGGCACTCTAGCAAAAGCATCTGTAGTAGACTTGCCCTTCTTCTCCTCCACATCCTCCTGAAGTTGCTCAACTGCAGTTTGGATCTCAGTAACTTTGACATCAAGAGCATAAAACTTCTGCTCTATGATTCTCTCCAAGCTCTCCTGGTTTTGAGTCCGGGTGGCCAAGCCCATCTCAATACTCAAGGTGGAGGCAATCAAGTAGCCAAGCTGATCTTGCTTACTCTTCAGGAAAATCTGATATGCCTCTTCAGCAGTTGGCATCTTAGCAGCTTTCTCAGCCCTTGCTTTCTCATTCTTCTCTTGTGCTTGCACAGATGATGGTTCATTTTCATCCATCACAATGGTGTTGTCCTCAAAATTAGGGTAGATGGGCAGGTGTTCCTTCTCCAAAAGATATGTACCTGTGCCCATCTTGGAGTTTATGAGCTCCTGAATGTGTGGGGCATATCCACAACTCCTCTTCTGATCAGCAGCAGTCCTTTTGATTGTTTCCACAATCAGGCTCATGACCTTGAATTTCTGAGGCACATCAAATATATGCAGCAAGTTAATTGCATGGCCTCTGATCATCTTGTGATCACCTGACTTGGGCAGCAAAGTGTGCCTTAAGATCCAGTTGATAGTAGGCAATCCTGACAATAAATAATGTACAGATCCAAACTTATGTTTCTCTAGTGTTGCATCTGGGATCTCTCTGTACATGTGAGCCATAGAGTTGTGGTCTTTCTTCTTCTTGGCATAGACATCCAAGTCATCCTGATTCTCTTTTGGAGCATTTATCAACTCAAACCATTCCTCAACTGTTGATTGGTACCTAGTACCATCAGACATCCAAACAATTTTCTCATCTGGGTAGAAATGAGTTGTGGATTAAAACTGCATAATGAGCTCATCATTCCACTTGGTGAGCTTCTGGCCAACAAAGCCATCTACTCCACAAGCATTGAAGCCGTCATACACTCCTGGATAGTGCTCTTCATTCTTCTTGATGTACTCCCAGTCAACCCATCTCATGTCACATACTATGGGCTTCTTGTCAAGCAAAATTGTCTCATAGAAATCTTGATGTTCCTTAGTGTGGAACATGTAGTCCATTGCAGTTCTTCTTTTGACAGCATAGGGATCAGTCTGTCCCCAGAGTCTCAGTCCTGCATCCTTCCTGAGCTTCATATCCTCTGCAACTGGATGAGCATCATTATGATTAGGAATCTTAGGCTTCAACTTTCTCAAGACAAGTGAATCTTCATCTTCTTCAGCAGCTTCAGGCACTGGGGCCTTGTTCTTCTCTTCAGCTAGAATACTCCTAGTGTTCCTCTTAGGTGCAGACTTGGGCTTAGGAGCAGCAGCCTTGGGAGCATCTTTGGGCTTAGATGGAGCAGCCCCTGATCTTATAGCATCTCCCATCAGCTTCTGAGCTTTAAGTGCTGGTGAAGCAACCTCTTCCTCTTCTTCATCCATCATTGAAGGCTTTCCAACAACTCTGGCCATGGTCTTATTGACCCTTTCTTTCGTTTTCTTTTCAGCCACAACTGGTTCTTTGGGTTTAGATCCCAAAGTTGCTTGAGTGGAGGCTCTGGCCTTAGACATGGGAATTCTTTTGGCAGGTGCCTTGATAGAGGCAAAGGTGTCCCGTCTTTCGATGAGATAATGGATTTCGCTTTGGTGGAAGTCGACTTTGACGATCCGACTACAAACGTGCGAGGATGTCGCGCCTTAGCAATCGCTAAACCAACTCTGAGAGGTTATTGACCACGCCGGAGCACGATCAACCTGACCACGAGGGTCTGTTTCCTGCGAGCAAACGAAGAACAAGCAAGAAACTGAGATTGCAATCTAGATATTGTGAATATAAGATGAAAGCTTTATTGATCAAGGTGGGGTTCTGTGACGCCTTAGTCTGGTCGTTGTACACAAACGAAGTACGCGAAGTTGTAGCTATGGCGAACTTTAATCTAAACAAAACCCCAAAGTCTAAACGGTGCCCTAAGGGCTGGATATATGGAGGAAGAGAGAGGGAATTTCGTGGCCCTTGGTGGAGGGGTCCGAAATCAACCCTATCTCTTGTTTCCCCACACATACGGACTCTAAAAATAGCCTATACTAATGTATTTCGAAATTACATGGGCCTGGCCCAATAAAAAGGTGACGCAGCACCTATAATAGCCTCTGGACGAAATTTATGAAGTGGCATCTTGTATATTTCGTCCAAGGCTTCATGCACTCGTTATGGTGGCTTCAAAGACCTGGAATCATCACTCGTAACTCTGTTCTTGTTCCCCTTGCACATGCCATCATCTCCATGCTTTTTCTTGCTCCAATGTTCATCCTTCTCCAAGCTAGGCCCTTCATTTGTAGGCAAAACAAATGTATCCAATTTAGGCAGCATCATATTCTCATGAACATTAGAATCATTACCAAGAAACGAAAGTACCTGGTAATTTAGTTGGCGTGCGCGAGCTCTAGTAATTGGTCCAGTATGTATAGCAGCAGGGGTTGTGGGTGTAACAATGGTATTGATGTCCTCATCATCCTCCCCTTCTTGAAAGGAAGTCGTCCTCGACGGAAGTTCATCTTCCTCACCCAAATAAGGCTTCAAATCTGCAATGTTAAAAGTGGGACTAACCCCAAAATCTGCAGGCAACTCAAGTTTGTATGCATTATCATTTATTTTCTCTAACACCTTAAATGGACCATCAGCACGTGGCATTAGCTTTGATTTGCGCAAATCAGGAAATCTATCTTTACGCAAATGTAACCAAACAAGATCTCCAGGTGCAAACACAACATGTTTTCTACCCTTATCTCCAGCAAGTTTATATTTAGCATTCATACGCTCAATGTTTTCCTTAGTTAACTCATGCATCTTTAAAATCAATTCAGCATGTTGTTTAGCATCAAAATTAACCTTCTCCGAAGATGGAAGAGGCAACAAATCAATAGGTGCACGAGGTAGGAAACCATACACAACTTTAAAAGGGCACATCTTAGTAGTAGAATGCAATGAACGATTATAAGAAAATTCAATATGAGGCAAGCATTCCTCCCACATTTTCTTATTATTCTTCAAAACAGCCCTAAGCATAGTAGACAATGTTCTATTGACTACTTCAGTTTGTCCATCAGTTTTGTGGTGACAAGTAGTACTAAAAAGCAGTTTAGTCCCCAACTTAGCCCATAAACATCTCCAAAAGTGGCTAAGAAATTTAGTATCACGATCTGAAACAATAGTATTGGGCACACCATGCAAGTGAATAATTTCACGAAAGAACAAATCAGCAACATTAACAGCATCATCGCTTTTATGACATGGTATAAAGTGTGCCATTTTCGAGAATCTATCCACGACAACAAATATGCTATCCCTCCCCTTCTTTGTTAGAGGTAAACCTAAAACAAAGTCCATAGATATATCCTCCCAAGGAACACTAGGTACATGCAAAGGCATATATAAACCATGAGGATTGAGTCGTGACTTAGCTTTTTGAAATGTAGTGCAGCGAGCAATAAAACGCTCAACATCCCGTCTCATCTTTGGCCAAAAGAAATGTGTAGCATGTACGTCCTCTGTCTTCTTCACGCCAAAATGTCCCATTAATCCTCCTCCATGTGCCTCCTGCAACAACAAAAGACGAACGGAGCTAGCTGGAATGCATAGCTTGTTAGCACGAAACACAAATCCATCGTTAATGACAAACTTGTTCCACATTCTTCCTTCTTTACAATTCTGCATTACATCTTTAAAATCATCATCATGCACATATTGATCTTTGATGGTCTCCAAACCAAATATTTTGAATCAAGTTGTGAAAGCATAGTATAGCGACGAGACAATGCATCAGCAATAACATTTTCTTTTCCCTTCTTGTGTTTAATGACATAAGGGAACGTCTCAATGAATTCAATCCATTTAGCATGTCTACGATTCAGTTTAGCTTGACTTTTAATATGTTTCAAAGATTCATGATCAGAATGTATAACAAATTCTTTGGGCCATAAATAATGTTGCCATGTTTCTAAAGTCCGAACAAGAGCATATAATTCGTTATCATAAGTAGAATAATTCAGACTAGGTCTACTCAATTTTTCAGAAAAATATGCAACAGGTTTGCCATCTTGTAATAACACACCTCCTAATCCAATTCCACTAGCATCACATTCAAACTCAAAAGTCTTATTAAAATCAGGAAGTTGGAGTAAAGGAGCATGTGTTAACTTATCTTTCAATACCATGAAGGTTTCTTCCTGTGCGGTACCCCAAAGAAAAGGCACATCTTTCTTTGTAAGCTCATTAAGAGGTGCAGCAATGGTGCTGAAATCTCTCACAAAACGCCTATAGAATCCAGCGGGGCCAAGAAAACTCCTCACTTGTGTGACCGTTTTGGGCTGCGGCCAACTCTCAATAGCTTCAATCTTGGCTTTATCAACTTCAATTCCCTGTGGAGTAACAACATAGCCAAGAAAAGATACTCGGTCGGTGCAAAAGGTGCACTTCCCAAGGTTACCAAACAAACGTGCATCACGTAGAGCAATAAAAACAACATGTAAATGTTCCAAATGTTCTTCCAAAGATCTGCTATAAATCAATATGTCATCAAAGTAAACTACCACAAATCATCCAATGAAAGCACGTAAAACTTCGTTCATTAATCTCATGAAAGTACTAGGTGCATTAGTTAACCCAAAAGGCACGACTAACCACTCATATCATCCAAACTTAGTTTTAAATGCTGTTTTCCATTCATCTCCCAATTTCATACGAATTTGATGGTATCCACTATGCAAATCAACTTTGGAGAATATTGTAGAGCCACTCGATTCATCAAGCATATCATCTAGCCTAGGAATAGGATGACGATAACGAATAGTAATATTATTAATGCCTCTACAATCAACACACATACGTGATGTACCATCCTTTTTCGGCACTAGAATAATAGGAACAGCACAAGGACTGAGGGATTCGCGTATATAACCTTTGTCGAGAAGCTCTTGTACTTGACGCATAATCTCCTTCGTCTCCTCTGGATTGGTACGGTATGGCGCACGGTTTGGCAGTGAAGCACCAGGAATTAAGTCAATCTGATGCTCAATCCCTCGAATAGGCGGTAATCCCGGTGGCACGTCTTGTGGAAAGACGTCAGCGAACTCCTGCAAAATTTTAGTGACAGCAAGAGGCAAAGAGGAAGGCACGTCCTCGAATGAAAATAATGCCTCTTTGCACACAAAAGCATAGCAAACAGATTTGCTGAAATTTACCTCATCAATATCAGATTTGGTGGTAAATAAACATGCACTTTTCAATTTAATTTCAAAAGCAACACTGGATGGTTTATTATTAGGCTGCATTTGTTGCTCAAATTCTTTTGCCACAATCTGATTTTCACTCTTATTTTTCTCCTGTTTTGCTTTATTAGCTCTATTAATATCATCTTTGAAAATGGAATCAGGAGTCATATGAACAAGAGTATAATGATTGTTTCTACCATGGTGTACAAAATTTTTATCAAATTGCCATGGTCTACCAAGTAATAAGGAACATGCTTGCATAGGTACCACATCACAATCACCATAATCAGCATATGTAGAGACACTAAAATGCACACGAACAGTACGTGTTACCTTAACCTTGCCGCTGTTGTTGAACCATTGGATGTAGTAAGGATGTGGATGTGGTCTTGTGGTGAGAGAAAGCTTCTCCACCATCTCCATGCTAGCCAAGTTGTTGCAGCTCCCCCCGTCTATGATGATGCACACAGAATGTTCCTTCACAACCCCCTTTCTATGGAACAAATTATGCCTCTGATTTTGCTCAGCTTGTGTGACCTGCACACTCAAAACACGTTGAGCAACTAAACATTCATACCTGTCAACGTCTTCAGGAGCCATGTATTGCATCTCATGATCCGAATCATATCCACCATGTTCTTCACGTGTAATAAGGGCCAAAGTCTCCTCATCATAGTCACTAGCGGACTCATACCCACCATCCTCAGTAGCAATCATCACACGCTGAGATTTGCATTCTCGCGCATAATGACCTCTTCCCTTACAACAACGACAAATAATATCACTTGTGTGCCATGTTGATCCCATGGAAGAAGAAGAGCTCTATGCAGGCCCGGCAGGTGCTCTCTTGGCAAATAATGGTGGTTGTGCTTGCTTTCTTGTATCACGGCTGGAGATGGAACCTGATGGAGTTGCTGGTGCAGTGGAAGTAGAAGATGCACGCAGTGTCCGTGAGGAAGGTCGACCTGCAGAAAAGTTAGTGCGCGCCAATGCTTGTCGATCCTGCACTTCACGTTCAGCTTTACAAGCAAGATGGAATAAACGAGTGATATTAGTATACTCCTTATACTCTTAATGGTCTGAATCTCTCTATTTAATCCACCAATAAAACGTGCAAGCATAGATTCATTCTCCTCAACAATACCACATCTAATCATGCCAGTTTATAATTCCTGATAATATTCTTCTACAGAATTTTTTCCTTGTCTTAAACGCTGCAATTTTTGAAGCAATTCACGTTGATAATATGGTGGAACCCAGCGAGTACGCATAGAAGTTTTCAAAGCAGCCCAAGTAGCTGGAATAGGATATAATCTACAATGTTCAGACCACCATACACATGCAAAACTAGTGAAAGCACAAACAGCAGCAGCAACCCGTCTCTCCTCGGGATATTGCAAACATGTAAAATGTTGTTCAGTTTCTAACTCCCAAGTAAGATATACATCAGGAACATATCTACCCTCAAATGGTGGAATATTCAATTTCAGTTTAGGAACATGGTCATGATCCCGTACATGAGGTGGTGGTGCAGGCATACCATTGCGATTATATACCTGAGGTCGACCTGCTGGTGGTGGTGCTGGTGGCTGCACGTAGTTCTAATTTTGATCAACATCATCCCCGTAATAGTCCTCCACCTCTGCAGTAATAGCAGGAGCTACAGAAGCACCAACAGCAGTAGCAGCGGCACCAGAATTTTGTCCTGGCTCAATAGGAACACGCTGTGCTCGCCCTAATGTATCGCGGCGTAGAACTGGTTGTGGTAGACGTTTGAGTAATTCATCAAACTTGGCGTCCAACTTGGTGTCAATTGTCTTCTCAATGTCATCCATCCTCTCCAATGCCTTTCCAAAACTGGCCATCACGTCTTCCACATGTTGACCCAACATTTGATGAAACTTATCATGAAGATCCTTGTTCGTCATGTTCTCCTAGTCAATCTCATCGGCTTGTGATCCTGGCATGGTTAGCAGCAATAGAAACAGAAAAGAATATGATTCTACAGACTACTAGGAAGCGGTGGTGGTGGTGGTGTGTCACAAATCCTTCAAGCGAATCTCAAATTCTTACCAGTTCTTACCCAGTAGCAGGTGGTGATCGGCAACCGTTGTAGTCAAAACTCTCAAAGCTTGGATAGAGCGATTACCAGGGAGAATCAAACGCACGACGTAGATGTACGTGGAGCTGGGAAGGCTTATAATATGGTAGCAAAAAAGTTCAGCAATAATCAATTCAGATATGCAAAGTTGAATAAACGCTCAACGACGGTACTGTGCTAGTCCTAGGCTAGACTGTGCTAGAGACGCGAGCCTAGAACACTAACAAGATCACGGCGCTGCACGTAAACAAGGGAGGAGCACACTCTGAATTTTTTCTCTCTTTTTTTTCACTTTTTTTTGCACTTTTTTCCTCTTTTTTTTTGCTCCGCAACAATTTTTTTTCGAAAAAGCCTACAAATGGTCTAGAAACTGCCTAGCCAGAATTTTCCAGACTTAGTTTTTTTTTTAAATGGAGCTATTTTTCTACTGCGGGTAATACGAAAGTTCGGAAGTCCTTGTCTATCACGACTCGGAGTATGCGTGATCTGGAAGTCGAAAACAAAGCAACAAATACTGGACTCGGAATAGGACTGGTGGGGGAGATGAATCTGGTGGAACTCGGACTGGTGGCAGATATATGTTGCAGGTGGACTCGGATTGGCGTGATGGAGGTGGATATGTGGTATATGGCTGCGGTGATGTCGATGGTGGTAGATGGCAGCGGTGATGACAATGGTGGTATATGGCAGCGGTGATGACGATGGTGGTATATGGCAGTGGTGATGATGATGGTGGTATATGGCAGCGGTGATGATGATGATGCGCCGGCGGCGTGACAACTTGTGAACAAAACTCGAAACTCTAAAGGACTAGACACTAAGACCAGCAACTAGACACGACAATGCAACCGCAAATTCAACAACGCAAATACAGAAAAGATTATGCAATGGCTCAGACTGGTTCGGATATGATGAACTAACCCTAATTTTTTTTGTGGCTTTTTCGTGGACTATAGGTATGAAGAACAGACTCGATCTAAACTATGAAAAACTGTACAATCTCACCGAGCAACCTGGAAATCTGATACCACTTGATAGAGGCAAAGGTGTCCCGTCTTTTGATGAGATGATGGATTTCACTTTGGTGGGAGTCGACTTTGACGATCCGACTACGAACGTGCGAGGATGTCGCGCCTTAGCAATCGCTAAACCAACTCCGAGAGGTTATTGACCACGCCGGAGCATGATCAACCTGACCACGAGGGTCTGTTTCCTGCGAGCAAACGAAGAACAAGCAAGAAACTGAGATTGCAATCTAGATATTGCGAATATAAGATGAAAGCTTTATTGATCAAGGTGGGGTTCTGTGACGCCTTTGTCTGGTCGTTGAACACAAACGAAGTACGCGAAGTTGTAGCTATGGCGAACTTTAATCTAAACAAAACCCCAAAGTCTAAATGGTGCCCTAAGGGCTGGATATATGGAGGAAGAGAGGGGGAATTTCGTGGCCCTTGGTGGAGGGGTCCGAAATCAACCCTATCTCTTGTTTCCCCACACATACGGACTCTAAAAATAGCCTATACTAATGTATTTCGAAATTACATGGGCATGGCCCAATAAAAAGGTGACGCAGCACCTATAATAGCCTCTGGACGAAATTTATGAAGTGGCATCTTGTATATTTCGTCCAAGGCTTCATGCACTCGTTATGGTGGCTTCAAAGACCTGGAATCATCACTCGTAACTCCGTTCTTGTTCCCCTTGCGCATGCCATCATCTCCATGCTTTTTCTTGCTCCAATGTTCATCCTTCTCCAAGCTAGGCCCTTCATTTGTAAGCAAAACAAATGTATCCAATTTAGGCAGCATCATATTCTCATGAACATTAGAATCATTACCAAGAAACGAAAGTACCTGATAATTTAGTTGGCGTGCGCGAGCTCTAGTAATTGGTCGAGTATGTATAACAGCAGGGGCTGTGGGTGTAACAATGGTATTGATGTCCTCATCATGCCTTCTTTTGCATTCATGGCTTAGTGGATGCAGATGTGCCATATTCCTTCTTCAGCACCTTCTTCTTAGAAGTGGCCTCATCCTCAATAGCCACATAGTCCTCATCTTCAGAATCTGAGGTTTTCTTCTTCCTTGCCCTGGTGGTTGCCTTTGGCAAATTGTTGGGTGTGTTTCTGCTACCCTCATCATAACTGTTGGAGGGACTAGCACCCTCACTCATATGAACTTGCTCCTCAGACTTGTTCTGACTGTCACTCTGATCTGACATGATGCAATCTCTGATAGCAGACCCTGTGAATAGATGTAGATGAGGTAGAGTGGATGAGCATCACAAAGCACAGAGGTTTTTCCAAAAAATTGAGTCAAAAACTTAGTTTTAGTTTTCCATAGAAAGCATTTGGAGCTACCGATTTGTAAACTTGGTGATACCGAAGTAGCTTTTGGAACCTAAACTAGTGAACTCGGTCAAACCGAGTCATAGTTCGGTGGCACCGAGACTGCTAGGGTTTCACAAAGAATCTATCTCGGTCACACTGATTTGCAATTCTTAGTCAGGCCGAGAATCACATGTGCAATGGCCTGAGCCAAATCGGTGAGACCGATTTCTACAACTCGGTCGGTCCGAGATGAATTCGGCGGAAACCTAACCCTAAATTTTCGATCCAAGACTAATCTGCGGAGTAGTTTTGCTAGATAGGAAGATTTCAAACGTGGCAAGATTCATGGCAATGCAATGTGCTAGGAATCGGAGTTAAGAATAGCACAAAGTTCAAATCCATACCCTAATGCAGCGATGGATTTGCTACGGTAACAATGGCGGAGCAGAATCCCGTTGACAGCGGCGGAGACCAGTGGAGGGAGGTCGCTGGCGACGAGGACGATGATCCGGAGACGCGAAGAGGCAGAGCAGGTTGTGCGCGGGCGAAGGGTTTCGGAAAAATTTCGAAATTTTGGCCAAGGGGTATATATAGCCTGACCCTGTCGGTGTGACCAAGTGGAACAACTCGGTGGCACCGAGATGCATTACTGCAAGCAGTTACTGTAACTCGGTGTGACCGAAAAGTTCAAATCGGTTGCATCGAGATTGAAAACCTAGATCAATTTAGTGATCTCGGTATGACCAAAAAGGTTGAATCGGTCAGACCGAAATGCACAAAGAGGTTTTGGAAGTTTAAGTCTATGACGAATCGGGGACTCCGAGTGCTCCTCACACAGAGTAGTTCGAATCTGACTTGATCAAACTTTGTGATATAACATGAATAGAGTTTGAGACAAGAAAAGCATAGATAGCTTGAGACGGTTCTTAGGCATTCTTGTCCATCCACTTGGCAAAAGAAAAGAAACAAAACAATCAAAACTACAAGTGGATGTCCTCGAATGAGTAAAATATGCAACCAACATGCTCACACAATAAAATAGCAAATGAAATATGTGACAAATCATACACACACAATTCTAGCATCTATCAAGCAAATGGCGATGACTAGGTCATCTATATATGAGTATATTGACTTAGGAGTCAAATGAGAACATTTGATCATAGGTCATACTCCTCGTTTAAGCACAAGTGGGGTTACCACTTTTACATAAAGCATTGTTGTGTTCACACCATTAGAGTTGCTTTAGCTCAATTCTTAGAGTAAACCTCCCCCTAGATGTGAGATCCCCCTAAGAGGGATGAACTAACCTTGGGTTTTGTCGATGATGACTTCATGAGGAGTTGAAGATGTGGATGCTCAATGTTGATGTAGATCATTTGGAGCAATCCTTTGGAGTGAGTTGCACTTTCAATACCTACACAGGTTAGTCCCACAAGGAACAAACAAGGATATCCATAGACATAGAGTGATGCACACACAAGATGATGTCCATGAAAGCATTAGGTTACCTTGTCCCTTGTCTTACCAACAAGAGGGTTTGTGACTCCTTGAAATAGTGCAAGATGTGGAAGTTGATTGCACTTGTTCTTGCCAAAATGATATGAGTGAAGTATGTTGGCGGAATCACCCTCAAGAACTCTCTAGTTCTTCTTCTTCGGGATCCACATCATCTTGATGGGAATCATTGGAGTTGTAGTCTAACTTGATGAAGTAGAACTTGATGTAGTCTTGGGAACCCACTTGACTAAGGCATTAGGAGCTTATTCAAATGCATCAATCTCCTCTTGAAGCTTGTCCTTGCCTTTTTGCTTGTGGTCTTGTGGTGGAAGATCATCTTGAGCTTGTGTCCCTTTGAAAGAATTAGGATCATACTTCTCTTGTTGAGGAACGAACTTCGTCTTGGGGTATTGATCTTCTTCCCACTCAACTCCATTGGCATTGAACTTTCATTCCAAACCAACACCTTGGTTCTTCCGGTGCCTTCCTTTCTTGCGTACAATTTCCTCGAATTGCTTACTCCTGGCAAGGCTCTTGTAAACACCTTTCTCTATAATTCCCTTCAAAAGGCTATTTTATTGCTCAAGTGTAACTTGGCTAAGAGAATCATTAGTGGAATCAAGAGAACTACTAGAAGCAACAACATTGGATTTAGCATGATTATTGTTACTACTAGAGGAAGAGTCTTTCTTGTTCTTGCAACTAGACTTGACTTGAGGTATGTAAGTAGATAAGAGTAAACGCTTGGCAATGTAAGAAGAACTTTTCTTGCGAAGATCATCATTGATTGCTTTTAAAAACTCATGCTCTTGCTCAAGGTTGAGCTTTTCAAAGCGTAACTTCTCATGAGTCCTTCAAAGTTCTCGATGATCTCCTAGGATAGTTTCATGAGCTAACTTAAGAGTGTTTAGTTCTTTAGTTAGGAGCTCAATCTTCTCCTTATCATTGCCATTTGTTTTATCTTGATTAGCATGATTAATTGACGTTTCATCATAGTATTCATAACTAGAGTTGTCAACAACTAAATCATCATCACCTAACAAGTCATCTTCATCACTATTGACATACTCGGGGTGTGATACCTTTGGGCCTTTAGCCCTGAAGCATCTTCCAAGTCCTTCATTTGGTGAATCAAATATGTCGTAGGAGTTTGTTGACACAAGTGCTAGACCAGCAACACCTTCATCTTGAGTATATTCGGAGTCGGAGTGATAACTTCTCTCGGAGTGATTGTCGGAGTCGGAGCCGGATACCCATTCACCAACATGAGCTTGATGTCTTCGTTTTGTGTAGCTCCTTGATGACTTGTCCTTCCTTTCTGAATCCTTGCTTCTCCGGGATATTCTTCGTTCATAACGATCATCTCTACTCCTTCTTTCTCTTGATGGTGATTCTTCTCTTCTACTTCTTCTTTTTGGAGAATCTTCTCTTCTTTTGTAGGGTGCCGTACACTCATTGGAATAGTGTCCGGGTCTTCCACAACTGTAGCAATTACGCTCACGACTAGAAGATCTTTTGTCATTGTAGGACCTTGACTTGGAACTTCTTTCCTTGCTTCTACTCTTGTAGAACTTGTTGAAGTTCTTCACCATTAGGCTCAATTCTTCATTGAAGGTTTGTTTCTCACTTGATGATGTGGGAGCTTCACATGAGGCTTTGTAAGCACCACTTGACTTGTTGTGGAGCTCCTCCTTATCCTTGAGTGACATCTCATGAGCAACAATTCTTCCAATGACTTCCGTTGGCTTGAGATCTTTGTAATTTGGCATCATTTGGATCAATGTGCACACGGTATCATATTTTCCATCCAAGGCTCTTAGGATCTTCTTGATTATGAATTTGTCGGTCATCTCTTCACTTCCTAAGACGGCAATCTCATTTGTGATAAGAGCAAGCCTAGAGTACATTTCAGCGACACCTTCACCATCCTTCATTTTGAACTTGTCAAGCTGACTTTGAAGCACATCCAACTTGGATTCCTTGACGGAGTCGGTACCTTCGTGCATATTAATCAATGTATACCAAATTTCCTTTGCATTCTCAAGATGGTTGATTTTGTTGAATTCTTCGGGGCACAATCCGTTGAAGAGGATATCACAAGCTTGAGCATTGTATTGCAGCATCTTCAACTCTTCCGCGGTAGCTTCACGATTCGGTTCTCTCCCATCAAAGAATTCACCTTGCAAGCCAATACACACAATAGCCCAAACGGGGGCGGGGGGGTGTTATGTCCAAGAATATGCATTTTCATCTTATGCTTCCAACTAACAAAATTAGTACCATCAAAGTAAGGACCTCTACGGTGGTAATTTCCCTCGCTAGACGCCATACTCTCCTAGCTTGTGAAACCAAGGCTACGATCACCAAAAGCTATGGAAATCAAAGCAAATGGAGACCAAAGCTCTGGTACCACTTGTAGGATCGGAAGTATGTCTAGAGGGGGGTGATTAGACTACTTGACCAAATAAAAATCTAGCCTTTTCCCAATTTTAGTTCTTGGCAGATTTTAGCAACTTAGCACAAGTCAAGCAATCAACCTACACATGAAATTCTAAAAGTATAGCAGCGGAATGTAAAACAATTGCATATGAAGGTAAAGGGGGGAGTTTGAGAAGGCAAACACAATTGGAGACACAGATGTTTTTGTCATGGTTCCGATAGGTGGTGTTATCGTACATCCACGTTGATGGAGACTTCAACCCACGAAGGGTAATGGCTGCAAGAGTCCACAGAGGGCTCCACCCACGAAGGGTCCATGAGGAAGCAACCTTGTCTATCCCACCATGGCCTTTGTCCACGAAGGACTTGCCTCACTATGGTAGATCTTCATGAAGTAGGTGATCTTCTTGCCCTTAAAAACTCCTTGGTTCAACTCCACAATCTTGTCGGAGGCTCCCAAGTGACACCTAGCCAATATAGGAGACACCACTCTCCAAGAAGTAACAAATGGTGTGTTAATGATGAACTCCTTGCTCTTGTGCTTCAAATGATAGTCTCCCCAACACTCAATTCTCTCTCACAAGATTTGGATTTGGTGGAAAGAAGATTTGAGTGGAAAGCAACTTGGGGAAGGCTAGAGATCAAGATTCATATGATAGGAATGGAATATCTTGGTCTCAACACATGAGTAGGTGGTTCTCTCTCAGAAAATGAATGCTGGAAGTGTAGGCACGTTCTGATGGCTCTCGCCATGAATGAAGAGTGGGTGTAGGGGTATATATAGCATCCACACAAAATCTAACCGTTACACACAACTTACCAATCTCGGTGGGACCGAATCGTCAAACTCGGTCGGACCGATTTAGCAAATAATGTGACCTATAGGATTTTCGATGGGACCGACATGTCAACTTGGTGGGACCGGTATGGGTAGGGTTAGGGCATAACGTAATCTTGGTGAGACCGATTACACAAACTCGGTGGGACCGATTTTGGTAATAAGCTAACCGGAGAGTTGGTCAGGCAAACTCGGTGGGACCGATTCGCTCATCTCGGTGAGACCGAAACGTTACGAAAAGGAAACAGAGAGTTTGCATTGCAATCTCGGTGGGACCGATCGCTCATTTCGGTTGGACCAAAACGTTACGAAGGGAAACAGAGAGATTACAATCCCATCTTGGTGAGACCGAGATCCCTATCGGTGAGACCAATTTGACTAGGGTTTGTGGCAGTGGCTATGACATCTGAACTCGGTGGCGCCGGATAGAAAGAATTAGTGGGGCCGAGTTGGACTTTTGGTTTGGCTCATATGTGGATATGAGAAAGTAGTTGAGGGCTTTGGAGCATATCAGTAAGCACTTTGAGCAAGAAAGCAATTAAGCAACACCTCATCCCTCATTGGTAGTATTGGCTTTTCCTATAGACTCAATGTGATGTTGGATCATTAAAATAGAAAATGTAGAGTCTTGTACTTTGAGCTTGAGCTAATCCTTTTGTCCTTAGCATTTTGAGGGATCCACTTTTCTCATCCATGCCATGCCAATCATTGAGCTTTCCTGAAATACTTATCTTGAAATAGCATTAGCTCAATGAGATATATGTTGTTAGGAATTACCAAAACCACCCATGGATAGTTGCACTTTCAAAGGGTCCATCGGCTCGAGGTAGAAGTTTGGACTTGCGTTCGTTGGTGAAGCATTCCTTGCGAAGGTGTAGCCACACGAGATCTCCAATGTTGAATATCATGGGTTGCTTGTTGATGTTGAGCTTGGTCGCTAGTCATTGTACTTGGCACTTGATGGTCGTCCTTGTATCTTCATGCATCTTCTTGAGGTAGCTTGCACGTGCGCTCGTGTTGAGGTTGGTGTGCACTTGTAGAGGAAGAGGTAGAATGTCCAATGGGGTCAACGGGTTGAAGCCGTAGACGACCTCAAAGGGGGACTTACCGGTAGTCGAATGTCTTGCTCGGTTGTAGGCGTACTCGGTGATGTGTAGACACTCCTCCCACTCTTTGATGTTCCTCTTGATCAAGACGCGAAGTATAGTGGAGAGTGTACGGTTCGTCACCTCCGTTTGGTCGTCGGTTTGAGGATGGTATGCCGACGAGAACAAGAGCTTGATACCGAGCTTGGCGCATAGCGTCTTCCAAAAGTAACTCAAGAACTTGATATCGCAGTCCGAGACGATTATCTTTGGTACTCCATGGATTCGCAATATTTCCCTACAAAAGAGATTGGCAACACATGAAGCACCGTCTATCTTGTTGCATGGAATTAAATGTGCCATCTTAGAAAATCGGTCCAGAACAACAAAGACGGAATCCTTTCCATTTTGAGTTCTAGGCAAACCATGTCTTGCCGCGTCCAAAGTGTCCCATGAGTCCGCCTCCATGAGCCTCTTGTAAAAGGAGCAAACAAAGAGAAGACTCGGGAATGCAAAGTGTGTTAGCTCTCATAAGATAATCATCATTGATGTAATATTGTTCCCAAGAAGTATGCGTTAAACACTTGGCATAAGGAGTAGCAAAGGTATGATCAATTGCATACAAGTCTTTGATGTGCTCAAAGTCAACAACATTCAACTCAAGTTTAGTGACAAGCGTGCATATGCAGGAGAGTGCATCCGCAACAACATTTTCCTTACCCTTAATGTACTTGATCACATAGGGAAAAGATTCAATAAATTCACTCCATTTGGCATGACGCTTGTTTAACTTAGTTTGGCCTTTAAAGTACTTAAGCGTTTCATGATCGGTATGTATGACAAACCCATGAGGTCTAAGATAATGTTCCCAAACATGTAGCACACGCACTAAAGCATACAATTCTTTGTCATAGATGGGATAGTTAAGTTGAGCAACGGAGAGTTTTTCACTAAAATATGCAATGGCTCATTTTTCTTGAATCAAAACTCTGCCAATTCTGGTACCACTTCCATCACAATGAACCTCAAAAGTTTTGTCAAAGTTGGGTAAAGCAAGAATTGGAGCATGAGTAAGCAAAGATTTGAGTCATCAAAAGCGGTAGATTGCAAAGGTCCCCAAATGAAAGGAGCATTTTTCTTACTCAAAGCATGCAAAGGTGCGGCGATGGTGCTAAAGTCTTTCACAAAGCGATGATAAAAACCCGCAAGGCCAAGAAAGCTATGCACTTGTTGCAAATTGGTGGGTTGGGGACAAGTTTTAATGGCTTCAATTTTAGATTCATCGACATGGACACCCTTGGAAGAAACAACGGAACCCAAGAAAACAAGCTTGTCAACACCAAATGTGCACCTTTTCATGTTGGCATAAAGACGTTCCTTGCAAAGAGTTTACAAAACAGCGCTAACATGATTTTGATGCTCTTTCATGGATTTGCTAAAAACAAGAATGTCATCAAAGTAAACCATAACAAACACTCCAATGTAAGGACGAAGCACAAAATGCATAAGACGCATGAAAGTATCGGGAGCATCCGATAAACCCATAGGCATAACCAACCACTTGTACAAGCCAAATTTGGTTTTGAAAGCGTTTTCCATTCATCACCTTCTTGTATGCGGATTTGATAATAGCCACTTTTAAGATCAATTTTTGAGAAAATGGTGGCACCGCTAAGTTCATCAAGCATATCATCTAAGCAAGGAATGGGATGCCTATAACGAACGGTAAGAGCATTGATGGGTCTACAATCCGAGCACATGCGAAAACTATGGTCTTGCTTGGGCACAAGTATAACTGGAACGGCACAAGGGCTTAAGCTTTCATGTACATGTGTTGTACTTGCCGTTGGATCTCCTTAGTTTCTTCGGGGTTGATGCGGTATGGAGCTTTTTTTGGTAGAGGTACTCCAGGGATGAGGTCGATTCGATTCTCAATGCCTCGTAGTGGAGGTAGTCCCGGAGGTAGCTCATCGGGGAAAACATCTTGGAATTCCTGCAAAAGAGAAGAGAACACCAAAGGTAGATCGTGAGATGTGTTAGCTTTTGGTGCCTCATCCTTGCACACAAGTACAAACTGCATAATACTCGATGGGTTCTCACACACTTCTCTCATCTCTCTTTTGGTGGCAAATAGGACGAAGTTTTTCTTGTCGCTCATCGTGGAGACAGTCGGTTTTGACTTGTGGCTCTCACTCTCTTTTGGGTGGATCACTTTCTCACTCTTCTCTCCATGATGGGTGGCTTGCTTGTCGGCTATCACTTGACTAGGAGACATAGGTCGTAACACATATTCCTTCCCATTCATCTTGAAGCTATAGTGATTGGTACGTCCGTTGTGGATGACGGCGCGGTCAAATTGCCATGGTCGACCAAGAAGGAGGTGGCAAACGGACATCGGGATGACATCACACTCCAAAGTGTCCTCATATGCGCCAATTTTGAAGGAGACTTGGACCGTATGCTCAACTCGTATAGTGCCGGAGTCGCTTAGCCGTTGGACTTTGTAGGGGTGCGAGAGCTTCATCTTGACCAATTGTAGCTTGGAGCATAGTTCTTCACTTGCCAAGTTGTGACAACTACCTCCATCGATGATGACCTTGATGGACCTTCATTGATGTCGGCCTTTGTGTGGAAGATGTGGCATCTTTGGTATTCGTCTTGTTGATGTTGAAGGGTCAAGACTTTGGAGACAACGAGAGCGGGGCTCGGATCCTCATCACAAAAGACTTGATTGTCTTCATCTTCGTTCACGCGCCGGTGCATGGCCACTTGCTCAAGGGATTCCATCTCCTCTTCACTCATGGAGTCATAGGTTCCATCATCGTTGAGGATCATGGTGCGCTTGTTGGTGCATTGGAAAGACTTGTGGCCTCGGCCTTGAAGGAGCTTGTCTTGACGGTCTCATCGGTTGGAGTAGATATTGAAGCGCACGGCTTGAAGTTGCTTGTAGTAGGAAGAGGACGACTTGAGGTTGTTGAGGCTTTCTTGTAACTTGACTTGTCATTGTTGCTTGGAGATGGCTTGGTTGAGGTAGAAGTTGGAGGAGTCGTTGAAGCTTGGTTGTTGGAGAAGCTGTAGGTCTTGGATGATTACTTGGCGTACTTGAAGTCATCTTGCAATTGACGTTCCGCTTTGGTAGCTTGATGCACGAGCTCAATAAGGTTGGAGTAGGGTTGGAAGTCGGCAATCTTCTTGATGGTATGATTGAGGCCATTCAAGAATCGTGTCATTGTTCGCTCATCATCTTCCATGACATTGGCTCGTGTCATGGCTATCTCCATTTCCTTGTAGTATTCTTCAACACTCTTTGTTCCTTGCTTGAGTAGTTGGAGCTTCTTGAAGAGGTCATGGTTGTAGTGGGTGGGCACAAAATGTGCTCGCATGACATCTTTCATTTGAGCCCAAGTGGTGATTGGAGGTTCACCTCTTGCTTCTCGGCGCTCAAGGACTTGTTCCCACCATATGAGCACATAGTCTTGGAACTCAAGTGATGCCATAGAGATCTTCTTCTCTTCCTCATAGTTTGTCACACCCTAATTTTCATGGCACAACACTTAAGATGATAAATCATGATAAAATGTGGTTTGACAAAAACTTTTGCATTATTTGACTTTTTATTTTTAGTTGGTTTTCTCTCTGTGTTTTTCAAGTGCTCTTTAAAGTCAACACAACTCCACCTTCTATACTTCATCTCCTTGCCCCAAGCTTCTGCCCAATGATCATGCCATGTGTATAGAGCAACATAGTATTTTCTTACAAAAATAATTTGGCCAAATAGTATTTTCAAAAATTAGTTTTTCAAAAACCCCTGAGTTGAGGTTTGCACTGCAAGTACTTGACTTGGGGTGTGAAAAATCATTCAAAAGGTATATTTGAATCCTATTAGATGTAGGACTCCCATAAACCACAAAAATATAATTTTAAAATTTATTTCCCTATTTTATTTAAAAGCTTTTTTTAAGGCCAGAAATGGTCTTCGATAGGGAAAAATCATTTTATTGTTTTAAAAATATTTGACAAAAATCAGGGAAACTCAGTGGACATATATTGTCCATATATAAGAGTTTCAACACATGGTCATGTTCAAAATATTGGTCAAATCCCTTAAAACCCCTTTCTGGATATTTCAAGCTTTTGAAATATTTACAAAGGAAATATTCTCCAAAAATTACAAGAAAATCGTATCATGTCACATATGACATGTTTGATGATCTTGACAAGTATCATGTCATGGAGAATAGTATAACCCCATGAAATCCCCTCAAAACCATTTCTGTCCATTTTGAAGTTTGAGCAACTTTACATTGCCAAACATGTCCAGATGCTCTCAAATATTTTGAACATGCTCAAATGGTCTAATCATTCATCTAGACCAAATGGCACAAGTTGGAGAAAATGTTATATTGATCAAAGTGCCCCAAAACCCTCTCTGACCAGAATCTAATTTGAACAACTTTGTACTACCAACTTTTTCTCCTTGACCCCAACTTTGGTGAGCATATTCACATGATCAAATGATGACACTAAACCAAGTGGTGCATCAAGGAGAACAGATTTGCATGACTAAATCTTGGAAAGTCCATTTCTGCTAATTTCTAGGGTTTACAAAAGTTGCATTGGCAACTTTGCCCAAATAAGCTCCAAATTGGTGGAAGGCCCTATTTATATGTGTCATTTCACCCTGTGGAGTCTCATGGTAGTTGCACATCATTTGCTGGTTCAAACCATTATCAAACACCTTCTACCACTTTTCAAAAATCACCATTTTGACCACTAACACTGTTCTCCTTGAGCTCAACTTTTTACCACAGTTCCTCCTAGTCCTCTCCTACCTCCAGTAACCTCCCCCTGGCCATTGCTTAATGATTGAGGGGTGAAACACCCCATTTACCTTCCTGGACAGCAGCATTCTTCTCCTTTCTCACCTCCCTCCTCACTTCAGTGGATCTCCAGGGCATCCAATGCCCCTCCCCACTTGTTTACTTCTCCCTAGCGCTACCAGACATGAGTGGGCATGCCCCTGCCCCTTAAACAATGCCATGGCAGCCAAAGGCACGCTCTGGAGCGCACTACAGTGTGCTCCCACACTGTAGCCGCCCCCTGCCAAGCACCTCCGGCCACCTCGGGCCTCCCCAGCACGCCCGACGATGCTCCTCGACGTCCGCAACACGCCACATCTTGGTCCCCCTCCTCCTTCTCCCTCCTCCTTCCTCTGCTCACACGCGCGCCGGCTGCCCGAGAGCTCCAATGGACAACCTCACACGCGCGACGCCTCTGAAGCTTCCCCGCTCCCTCTATTCTCTCCCTGGTCATAGACCACGTCCACGAGCACCCCGGACATGGCCCAGTGTGCCAATTTGGCCCCTGGCGTTGCCTAGGACGCGGTCGTGGTCGCCGTCCATGGTGCTCCGTGGCCTCGCCATATAAGGCCACCCCGAGCCCTCTCTGTTCTCCGTTTGCTCTCTCCCCCTCCCGTGCATCCCCTAGACCAACCTACCTCTCCCTCTCGTGCCCTCCACCCACCTCCATGGACGGAGCCATGTCGTTGGTCTCCTCCTAAATTCGCGCTCTATGGCCCCTCCCCTGCCATTTAGATTGCACCAGAGCATCACAAACCTCCCCAAGGACATCTCCCGAGCTCCATTTCTTCCTCTCCGCGGCTGCAGCGTCGTGTCCCACCCTCACCATCGCCGCCGTCCGCTGCAAGCGATGCGCTGCTCGCATACGACCACCACAGCAATCGTGGCGCACCTCGACAGATGCGGCACGCTCTCCTAAGCACGCTGGTGTGTTGGGCGTCGATGGAGGTGGCCGGTGCCGCCGGGGAGAGCACCGGCGCCGCTCGGCTTCACCTCCTCTGTTTCCCGTCGCGCCGTGTGGGAGGTTGAAGGCGACCTGCCGCTGGGGCCCGTGCGTCAGCGACCCAGTGGGCGGGCCCACCCATTTAAGTGGAGACGGCTTCCGCCGTTACTGCCTCTCCCGCACGAAGGCGTATTTCCGGGAAGCCGCCTCCGACGTGGACCCTGCGCGCGTGCGGCCGAGCCGCTGGGCCGGCCCAGTGGCGTCCTGCTGCTAAACCTCGCCCTGTGCGCCTCTTAAGGGTAAAGCCCTTGTCTGTTTTTCCCTTTTTCTTTTTCCAAAAACTTGTAAAATCTCTCAAATATTCATATTACCTCCAAATTTGATGATTCAAATTCCTAGTGACCCCATAAATCATTCTCTACCTCAAGGAGTAACTTACACATTTTTCAGAATACTTTCTTTCACACATATTTCACAAAACCCCATTTCCCTATTTAAGTGATGGACTTTGGAAAATCACAGAGAGATCATCTTTGATCCAAATTCTATGATTCAAATTTCTAGATGCTTCTAAGTTCATAAGTTAGTTGATGAATATTTTTCTTAATACTTTCTGTGCCACACAATATAATGAGCCATTTCTTCATATTTGTCAACTTTGCAAATTCATATGAAATTCATTTGAACTCCAATGCCAGTGAAACCAACTCCTAGATGCTTCTAAAATCATCATTTGTTAAATGGGTGCCTCTGCTCATTTTTGAAAATAATGTTTCTGTACACTTCTTGCAAACCCATTGATTCCATCATATTGAAATGTTCAGAAATATCCACTGATCCAATTCCAATGAAACCACTCTGGTTATTTTTCATATAACCAGAGAAGTCCTAGAAAAGTCAAATTAATATTTTTGAGCACTTTTATTTCCTGCCTTCTTGTGTTGCTTATTATGGTTGTTTTCGACGATAGTTGACGAAGTAGACGAAATGCTCGGAGTTGGACCAGAGATATTTGAAGACCTCGAAGACTTTGTTAAAACAGGCAAGCAGCCCTTTGACCATGTTTGAGAAACCCTTTTTATGCATGTCATATAGCACCATATTGTTGTTGCAATGGAATCATGATGAGGTGGTAACCACCTTGATGGTTTGCCACCGTTACTTCCTCGTTGATACTTGCATTGTGCATGACCCTACCTTCTTATGAGGGTTATGCTAGTGGGAGTAGATAGGATGCTAAAGTAGATGCTACACAAAAAGTGACGGGTATATGCATGACGAAGGAGACAAAGTATTTTCAAAGGACTTTTTGAAAACCCCGTCGGGTGCCACTTATGCCCGAGGGAGATGATGAGATGGGTAACCACTTGATGACGAAGTGGTGTACCGAGGCAAGTGTGTGTTGTTTTCAAAAACGGATTAGATTTAAGATTTGTCGACTGTCCCAACCTTACATGCGCAACCACTCTACACTTGTATGGGAAAGGGCATTATTGATTACCTAGGTCGATACTAGCTTGGAGCCCGCATTACTAGTGAAGGGGGAGAGTTGGTGCTCTCTCTCGGGACAGGGTCGTGCCAGGTAGGGCGGCCAAGAACATTTTTATGGGGCACCAGACACACCGTTGTGTCCCCTCTCGGATGTTACGATCTCGAGTGAGTCTTGTATGATGTACATCATGAGGATATGGAACAACGAGTGGACTCCTTGTTAGTGTCGTCTAGGGAAAGATAGTGATCGGGTGCTTACCCCGGGTACTTGAGATATCGCGGGTCGTGGATGACACGGAAGTTCCCCGGATCTTGTGGGTAAAGTGTGCAACCTCTGCAGAGTGTAAAACTATTCGAATAGCCGTGTCCACGGTCAAGGACAGTTGGGCGGTGCTTCTTAAACTATGTCCAAAGCTTCACAAACCAGTATGTGTGTTTGGATAATTGGGGAGAACTACTGGGATCAAGTCAAGGGACTTGACATGACTGAGTTGGGTCGGTGCCCACTCTATTTATGTTGATATCTGTAACCTGTCCTCATGGTTACTTGAATTCTCCTGATGCATGTCTTACAACTTGTTGAACATGTCATTGCACTCAAAACTAGCTTTCTGCAAAAATCTACCTATATCATGCATTGTTACATCTTGAACCAAAACATGGGTTGCTTGCGAGTACATTCAAACGTACTCACTGGCTTGTCCCTGGCTATTTACTTGGCCAGGCTCGAAAGAACAGGTATATGAAGAAGAGATTTTGGTGACGATCGTGTGAGCTAGGACACTTCCCAGTCAGAATGTCTGTAGGGTTAAGGTAGATGGCATGGGTCCAAGTTGTTATTGAAGATTTCCGCTGCGATGATACACTCAAGACTTGACCATAATGGTCCTACTTGTGTAAAACGGTATGTATGGATGTAAGAATCTTGTTATTCAGCTTCTGTGTGTTCAGTGAGCATTGATCTCTGGGATCACTGTACACATGCATTCGGTGATCTCGACTTATGAGTCGGGATCCCCACAGAGCTGGTATCAGAGCCATCCTGACTGTAGGAAGCCTTAGTTAGCATGGTCATTAGTTAGGGTAAAACTATTTTCAAAACTACTACTAGTTTTCAAAACTATCTGTACTTCCCTTCCCTTCTTAGTTTTTCGAAAACTAAGGTATACTTTCCTTATTGATCTCTTCCCCTTCAAAACCTTTGGTCGCTAGAACCCTTATGCCCCTGACCACTGGATTCCTTGTAATCCCCATGGATAATCTAGAAGGAAGATGCATTGCCAGACATTCACCCACATCTCCTGAACACAAGATTGGCGACATCACAACAAGACGATACCAACATAAGATACATCCTCAAGGAATGAGGACCTGAAGACCCAGGAGATGGTGACACCCTTGACACTGCCCCAAGATGATGCAACCTTAGACTACGATGATCAAGGCATAGAATATGCAAGATCATGATATACATCGCTAATAGAGTAACCCTGTCACTACCGTTGTTGTATCGGCAACCACCGATGGATGAGAACCTAGCCATTTGGTCTGCCTCACCATAGTGAGTAGGAAAACGGTTCTCCTCATCCCCCGCTCTTGGTGTCGATGTTGTCATCAACGTAACTAACATGATGGACCTCTATTACGCCTTGATAATGTCATTGCATAAAGGATTACCTTCTTGGTACCATCGACGGCTTAGGAGACAAAAAGGGATCGTCATGATTAAGAAGACAACAGAAGACCGAGTCAATGCCTGCTAGGAGGAGCCACCTTCACCCCATCACTTCAACAGGCGAGAAGTTGTTGAAGAATCTTCAGGCTCAACCCGGAATTGTTTCATCGAACAACTACAAGAGACGTAGCAACACCTGAGGAAAACCCAAAAGACTGCATGAGGCACGAAGTAAAGCACGACTACTTAGTCCGAGAACCCCTAGGGTAGGATGAGTCGTGTACCCCCTATGCGCAGTCGAGTCTGTATGATGGTTCGAATAGAACCATGACTGGGTGTTGCTTGTTTTTATTTGTTTGTGTTTTGATATAGGTCACACTTTTGCCCTAGGCAACAAGTACGCAACTATATCACCTTCCTCACCTTGTTTCTTTTGTTTGGCCCTTTTTGCACCTGTTTGTTTGCACTTGCACTATAGAACCCCCTTTAGGCATTCCCCTCCTCTATGCTACCTCTCCCTCTCATATCTCTCCTCAACTGAAGGCTGGCAAGACAAGATACACCAAGGATTCTACTTTGGCAACCAACCAACACTGAAGACTTTTGCTACAACCTCCTCAACCAAGTACAACCCCGTATGTTTATACCTCAAGACTAGAACCCTATTCCTAGACCCTTCGAGATCACTCCAAGATTTAACAACCCCCTCTGAGATCACTACGAGACGAAGAGAAGACAGTTACCAGCTGGAGTTGCCACCTGAGTTACCTGATGTGCACAGCGCTTTCCATGCATCACAACCCCGGAAGTGTTTCCAACTTCCTAACTTGCCCGATCTCTACGAGGGCATTGACCACCGAGCCATCGACCCCTAGCCCAATCTAACCTACTGCGAGCTACACATTAGTAACCTGGATCAAGAAGAGCATCATACACGAAGCCACACCATCAAGTACTTCAAGCTCAATGGAGCACTACATGGAAGAAGAAGCAACATGAGGACTTGAAGACTACCCCAGATCCAAGTTTCTGTATCCCTTTCCGCGCCTAGTTTGGGAATCTCGGGGATGAGATTCTTGTAAGGGGGTAGGTCTGTCACATCCTGATTTTCATGGCATAACACTTAAGATGATAAATCATGATAAAATGTGGTTTGACAAAAACTTTTGCATTATTGACTTTTTATTTTTAGTTGGTTTTCTCTCTGTGTTTTTCAAGTGCTCTTTAAAGTCAACACAACTCCACCTTCTATACTTCATCTCCTTGCCCCAAGCTTCTGCCCAATGATCATGCCATGTGTATAGAGCAACATAGTATTTTCTTACAAAAATAATTTGGCCAAATAGTATTTTCAAAAATTAGTTTTTCAAAAACCCCTGAGTTGAGGTTTGCACTGCAAGTACTTGACTTGGGGTGTGAAAAATCATTCAAAAGGTATATTTGAATCCTATTAGATGTAGGACTCCCATAAACCACAAAAATATAATTTTAAAAGTTATTTTCCAATTTTATTTAAAAGCTTTTTCTTAAGGCCGGAAATGGTCTTTAATAGGGAAAAATCATTATATTGTTTTAAAAATATTTGACAAAAATCAGGGAAACTCAGTGGACATATATTGTCCATATATAAGAGTTTCAACACATGGTCATGTTCAAAATATTGGTCAAATCCCTCAAAAACCCTTTCTAGATATTTCAAGCTTTTGAAATATTTACAAAGGAAATATTCTCCAAAAATTACAAGAAAATCCTATCATGTCACATATGACATGTTTGATGATCTTGACAAGTATCATGTCATGGATAATAGTATAACCCCATGAAATCCCCTCAAAACCATTTCTGTCCATTTTGAAGTTTGAGCAACTTTACATTGCCAAACATGTCCAGATGCTCTCAAATCTTTTGAACATGCTCAAATGGTCTAATCATTCATCTAGACCAAATGGCACAAGTTGGAGAAAATGTTATATTGATCAAAGTGCCCCAAAACCCTCTCTGACCAGAATCTAATTTGAACAACTTTGTACTACCAACTTTTTCTCCTTGACCCCAACTTTGGTGAGCATATTCACATGATCAAATGATGACACTAAACCAAGTGGTGCATCAAGGAGAATAGATTTCTTGGAAAGTCCATGCTAATTTCTAGGGTTTACAAAAGTTGCATTGGCAACTTTGCCCAAATAATCTCCAAATTGGTGGAAGGCCCTATGTATATGTGTCATTTCACCCTGTGGAGTCTCATGGCAGTTGGAAATCATCTGCTGGTTCAAACCATTATCAAACACCTTCTGCCACTTTTCAAAAATCACCATATTGACCACTAACACTGTTCTCCTTGAGCTCAACTTTTTACCATAGTTCCTCCTAGTCCTCTCCTACCTCCACTAACCTCCCCCTGGCTATTGCTCAATGATTGAGGGGTGAAACACCCCATTTACCTTCCTGGACAGCAGCATTCTTCTCCTTTCTCACCTCCCTCCTCACTCCAGTGGATCTCCAGGGCATCCAATGCCCCTCCCCACTTGTTTACTTCTCCCTAGCGCTACCAGACATGAGTGGGCACGCCCCTGCCCCTTAAACAATGCCATGGCATCCAAAGGCACGCTCTGGAGCGCACTACGGTGCGCTCCCGCACTGTAGCCGCCCCCTGCCAAGCACCTCCGGCCACCTCGGGCCTCCCCAGCGCGCCCGGCGATGCTCCTCGACATCCGCAACACACCACAGCCTGGTCCCCCTCCTCCTCCCTCCTCCTGCCTCTGCTCACATGCGCGCCGGCCACCCGAGAGCTCCAATAGGCAACCTCCCACGCGTGACGCCTCTGAACCTTCCCCGCTCCCTCTATTCTCTCCCTGGTCATAGACCACGTCCACGAGCCCCCGGACATGGCCCAGTGTGCCAATTCGGCCCCTGGCGTTGCCTAGGCCACGGCCGTGGTCGCCGTCCACGATGCTCCGTGGCCTCGCCATATAAGGCCACCCCGAGCCCTCTCTGTTCTCTGTTTGCTCTCTCCCCCTCCCGTGCATGCCCTAGACCAACCTACCTCTCCCTCTCATGCCCTCCGCCAACCTCCATGGCCGGAGCCATGTCGTCGATCTCCTCCTAAGTTCACGCTCTGTGGCCTCTCCCCTCCCCTTTAGATTCCACCAGAGCATCACAAACCTCCCCAAGGACATCTCCCGAGCTCCATTTCTTCCTCTCCGCGGCTGCAACGTCGTGTCCCACCCTCACCATTGCCGCCGTCCGCCACGGGCGATGCGCTGCTCGCGTACGACCACCCCAGCGATCGTGGCGCACCTCGACGGATGCGGCACGCTCTCCTGAGCACGCCGGTGTGCTGGGCGTCGACGGAGGTGGCCGGTGCCGCCGGCGAGAGCGTCGGCGCCGCTCGGCCTCGCCTCCTCTGTTTGCCATCGCACCGCGCGGGAGGTTGAAGGCGACCTGCCGCTGGGGCCCGTGCGTCAGCGACCCAGTGGGCGGGCCCACCCGTTTAAGTGGAGACAGCTTCCGCCGTTACCGCCTCTCCCGCGCGAAGGCGTATTTCCGGGAAGCCGCCTCCGACGTGGCCCCTGTGCGCGTGCGGCCGAGCCGCTGGGCCGGCCCAGTGGCGTCCTGCTGCTAAACCTCGCCCTGTGCGCCTCTTAAGGGTAAAGCCCTTGTCTGTTTTTTTCCCTTTTTCTTTTTCCAGAAACTTGTAAAATCTCTCAAATATTCATATTACCTCCAAATTTGATGATTCAAATTCCTAGTGACCCCATAAATCATTATGTACCTCAAGGAGTAACTTACACATTTTTCCAGAATACTTTCTTTCACACATATTTCACAAAACCCCATTTCCCTATTTAAGTGATGGACTTTGGAAAATCACAGAGAGATCATCTTTGATCCAAATGCTATGATTCAAATTTCTAGATGCTTCTAAGTTCATAAGTTAGTTTATGAACATTTTTCTTAATACTTTCTGTGCCACACAATATAATGAGGCATTTCTTCATATTTGTCAACTTTGCAAATTCATAGGAAATTCATTTGAACTCCAAATCCAGTGAAACCAACTCCTAGATGCTTCTAAAATCATCATTTGTTAAATGGGTGCCTCTGCTCATTTTTGAAAATAATGTTTCTGTACACTTCTTGCAAACCCATTGATTCCATCATATTGAAATGTTCAGAAATATCCACTGATCCAATTCCAATGAAACCATTGTGGTTATTTTTCATATAACCAGAGAAGTCCTAGAAAAGTCAAATTAATATTTTTGAGCACTTTTATTTCCTGCCTTGTTGTGTTTCTTATTATGGTTGTTTTCGACGATAGTTGACGAAGTAGACGAAATGCTCGGAGTTGGACCAGAGATATTTGAAGACCTCGAAGAATTTGTTAAAACAAGCAAGCAGCCCTTTGACCATGTTTGAGAAACCCTTTTTATGCATGTCATATAGCACCATATTGTTGTTGCAATGGAATCATGATGAGGTGGTAACCACCTTAATGGTTTGCCACCGTTACTCCCTTGTTGATACTTGCATTGTGCATGACCCTACCTTCTTATGAGGGTTATGTTGGTGGGAGTAGATAGGATGCTAAAGTAGATGCTACGCAAAAAGGGATGGGCATATGCATGATGAAGGAGACAAAGTATTTTCAAAGGACTTTTCGAAAACCCCGTCGGGTGCCACTTATGCCCGAGGGAGATGATGAGATGGGTAACCACTTGATGATGAAGTGGTGTACCGAGGCAAGTGTGTGTTGTTTTCGAAAACGGATTAGATTTAAGATTTGTTGATTGTCCCAACCTTACATGCACAACCACTCTACCCTTGTATGGGAAAGGGCATTATTGATTACCTAGGCCGATACTAGCTTGGATCCCGCATTACTAGTGACGGGGGAGAGTTGGTGCTCTCTCTCGGGATGGGGTCGTGCCAGGTAGGGCGGCCAAGAACATTTTTATGGGGCACCGGACACACCGTTGTGTCCCCTCTAGGATGTTACGATCTCGAGTGAGTCTCGTATGATGTATATCGTGAGGATACGGAATAATGAGTGGACTCCTTGTTAGTGTCGTCTAGGGAAAGATAGTGATCGGGTGCTTACCCCGAGTACTTGAGGTATCGCGGGTCGTGGAAGACACGGAAATTCCCGGGATCTTGTGGGTAAAGTGTGCAACCTCTGCAGAGTGTAAAACTGATGTGAACTGGGGCCCGATCTTTCGATGAGAGAGAGATAACTACGATTTTTGTGGGACTTGACCCTCACGATCCGGTTACCAACCGTACAGGGAGGACCGTACACGACTGATATCCATGGCAATCACTGAACCAACTCCATGGTGTTATCGACCGAGCCAACGGCGCGATCGACCTATCCACGAAGGATTTTTCCTGCAAGCAAATCGAAGAACATGCAAGAAAATAATAGCGAAGCAATCTCAAAATTGCGAATATGCTAGATGGGATTGATCTCACAAGATGGGGTTACGATAGGATGTCTTGACGGTCGCACTAGCCGCTACGAGCGAAGACAAATAAAAGTAGCAATATAGCTAAACTTCTCTAAACAAAACCCCAGTCTAAACCCTACGACGTAGATAGCTATTTATTAAAGATGTTTGACGGTGCTGGAACACGCCTACCCGTAGATCCCTTGTACGGACGTAGATGCGTAACCCGTTCGATGTCTTGTTGGTGTTCGCCAGCCCCTGTGCCTATGGGCCGTGCACACACGGTAACTG
This sequence comes from Triticum dicoccoides, assembly GCF_002162155.2. Classification (NCBI taxonomy): domain Eukaryota; kingdom Viridiplantae; phylum Streptophyta; class Magnoliopsida; order Poales; family Poaceae; genus Triticum; species Triticum dicoccoides. Next base: position 246,200,579 of record NC_041387.1, on the reverse strand, counting down.
CACCAAGGATGGCCCATAGTTTCTTGTTCACGTGGCGTATGTGCTGGCTGCAATAAAAAAATCCTCCTGAACCACGTATGTGTGAGATCACGTATAGGCCTTGATTGCATGCACATGTGGGCTTCATTGCTTGACTTGATTGCATGCATCTGGACGTGCATGCTTAGAACAGCCATGACACCCATGAAGGCAACGTATCCATCTGTTTGGTTCAGGTAAACTTCGACATGTTCAGTATGATCTCGCCTTCCAATGCGTAATTGGTATATGTCTTCGATAATTCTGCATAAGACACATAAATGTGTAATATTTTTGTTTCCAATAGAGAAACAAATAATTGAATATTTGTTATTAGAAATCACCTGAAAACTATGTCGTGTAATGTTTTTAGACGTATAATTGGTAGCTATGTCCACATCATCCCCCCTTTCTTGAAAACAAAGCCGTCCTCGGCTTTCATTTATCTGGAACACATCATAGAGCAAAGCAAAAATAGATGCAACATATATAGACCGTTCGAAAGGCGTGAGCTCATGAGGGTGCGATAAATTTGTAATAAAGCCATTAGAAATATCATGATAAGTTTTGTCCCACACATAGTCTATATATGAATTATGGGGACACAAATGAAATATTTGAGCATGCGGTATGTCTAGTTCAGAAGTTGGGACACTCGACAAAAAAAATCAGAATTGATAGCAAGCATACTATGCAAATTACGATCCATTGACTTAGATTTCTCATCATTTATTATTTCGTCGGGAGTCATAGGAAGCAAATTAATGTTTTTACTTCAAACACGAGCATATACGAATTTGTTCTACCATGATGGGTAACACTATTATCATATTGCCAAGGTCGACCTAACAATAAAGAACTAGCTTGCATAGGTACAACATCGCAGTCAACGTAATCATGATATGAACCAAGTCTAAATTGTACTCGCACACGACGTGTTAATTTCAACTTACCACACTCGTTGAACCATTGGATGTAATATGGATGGGATGTCTCGTAGTGGTGAGGGAAAGCTTCTCTACCATCTCCATACTCGCCAAGTTATTGCAGCTTCCACCATCAATGATCACACGAACGGAATGCCCTTTAACAACAAACTTAGTTTGAAAAAGATTATGGCGTTGAGGCATCTCAGTATGCCCAACCTGGGCACTAAGTACTCGCATGGTGACAAGGCTTGGGTATTGATCTGCCATCGCAACATTAACATGTATCGCCTCCGTCTCATTCTCCTTAGTGTCACCTACATTATTAGTGGCAAGCATAGCATGTGTATCTTCATCCAAATCACTAGCGGAGGAGTACTCACCATCTTCTCGCACAATGAAAGTACGTTTATTTGGGCAGTCCTTCATCAAGTGCCCGCCACCTTTGCATATATGACACTTCATGTCTTTTGTGCGTCCAGATGAAGTGATGGGTGCTACAGAAATTGCTTTAGAAGCCTCAGATGATTGTGGAGCTGATTTTGAACTTGATGGGTGTGCACCATTTTGCAAGATAGGTGGTGTTGACTCGGTAGTGGACGAAACAATAGGAGAGGGTGTCCATGATGAGCGGCGGCCTGCAGAAAAGTTACCTCGTCCCTTGTTGTGTCGTCCCTGTACTTCCCTTTCAGCTTTACAAGCAAAATGAAACAAACGAGTAATAGAATTGTACTCCTTATAGTCCAATATATCCTGAATATCACGATTCAAACCACCTAAAAATCTAGCCATCATAGCATCTTCGGTTTCAACTAATCCACATCGCACTAAGCCAATTTGCAATTCTTGATAATAATCCTCTACAGAACTACTACCTTGTTTTAAATGTTGCAATTCATTTAGTTTGTCACGAGCATAATATGAAGGAACATAACATTGTCGCATAGCTCGTTTTAAAGCATCCCAAGTAGTTGGTATATTATTTGCATTAATACGGCAATATTCACTCCACCACATGGAAGCAAAGTTTGTAAATCACTAGTGGCTGCCCTAACTCTTTGGTTCTCAGGAATATCATGACATGCAAATTTTTGTTCAACTGAAAGTTCCCAATCAAGATAAACGTCTGGACTATATTTACCATTGAAAGCAAGTATAGTAAATTTAATTTTAGCACTAGAGTGGTCGTAATCTCGAACATCATACCTGTGTGGACCTCGTGCCATACCTTGACGGTTGAAACACAGTTGTCGATGAGCACGGTCGTTGTGGTGGTTGACCATTTGGTCGTCCTCGGTGTCACCAGAATAATCCTCGTAGTTGTCCCCATGTCGCTCGTGGACGCGAGGAGGAATTTGTGGGTGTTGGTTTATGGTGGCAGCATCGGTGGCAGTAGCGGGGTGCTGTGGATGACCCATGGGCGCACGTTGAGCTCGCGAAGTAGCGGCAACACCCATGGAATTGTGAGGAATGGCGTTGTTGTTGATGGGGAGTGCAGTCCGCAGCTCGTCCAGACGTAACAAGATGTCTTGTAGTTGTGTGTTCGCAACACCCTGTGCATCCTCAATGGCCTTGAGCCTCTCTTCGGCCACAATCTGAGCACCCTCAAGTTGGGCGAGACGCTCGCTGGTGACTTTCACATCCGTAGTGAGACCTTCAAGTGTGGGTTGATCCTGTGCCATTGTTAGCAAAAGAGAAAAAACACACAGTGTATAATCCCTATCAACTAGTAGGACGTGGTGAAGAAAAAATCGCTCACACTCAAGCTTAGTATCAAATTCTTACTTGTTCTTACCAATGCAACAGGTGGTGATCGGCGCGTTGGTGTTGGCTTCAAACGACCGATGAAGATTGGATGGAGCGATAACCAGGAATCAGTAGTGTCGGGACCTGTACTTATTGGTAGGAAAAAGTGTAGCTTGGCAAAGGTTTCTAGACTCACAATATCAGTGGCACAATTTAGCAAAAAGCAATGCAAGTTGAATAATTGCTCAAACTCCTAACTACTGCTGGCAGTCGACTAGTAAGAGATAAAACAATCTAAGCCCAGATACTGAAACAAGTGAGTGGAAACAAGGGAAAATATGATAGCTCTAAATAGCTAGATATAAATGAGGTATAAACGAGTGTATTACAAAGCTCAAGAATATATGATGGACGCAGTGGCAACCAAGTAGCAGCAAAACTACTGTCTGAGTAGCAAATAGAACAAATCAGTCCAAATTAGATGCTAGCCGGCCTGACTTGTTTTTTTCAACTTTCTTTTCTTTTTCTTTTTTTTCTTTTTTTTCTTTTTTTTCTTTTTTCTTTGTCTTTTTTTCCTTTTGTCAAGCCGGTTACAAGCAAGGGAAATTAGAAAAACAACACTTCAAAACAGGTCTGTGTGCTACAAGTACTGGAGATGGAATGGAAAAGCAATCTAATCAGAAGGAAAGCAAGACACAACTTGTGTGGGATGGGACGTGTGTTGCATGCATGTAAGACCGTGCAAATGATGGGACAGCGGCGTGCACTTGAGACCTGGATGTATGAGAAAAACGCGTGGCTAGGCTGGAGTACATGGAAGCGCAGAAGGGAGGTGAACGCGTGGAAAGTGGAGGACGATGCGGTGATGTGATGGCACAAGAAACTTTGACTGACGAGCTGCGCGGTGCGCGGCAGTGGACAGATCAGGGAAGTGGACAAAAACAAGTTTGATCTAGTAGACAATTTTTTTCTTAAACGAATCGAAACCAGCACTAGTATTAGATGAATGCAACCAAAAATTCAACTACACAAATACTAGATGCAAAAATTGCTAGAGGCTAAAAAGGTAGGTGCAACGGATGAACTAATCTAAAAAAAATTGGTTTTTTTTGGGTTGTAGGACTAAAATCAATCTAATCTAATAAAACCGTAAATCTCTCACCGATGAACCTGAAAACTGATACCACTTGATGTGAACTGGGGCCCGATCTTTCGATGAGAGACAGATAACTACAATTTTTGTGGGACTTGACCCTCACGATCCGGTTACCAACCGTACAGGGAGGACCATACACGACTGGTATCCACTGCAATCGCTGAACCAACTCCACGGTGTTATCGACCGAGCCAACTGCGCGATCGACCTATCCACGAAGGATTTTTCCTGCAAGCAAATCGCAAAACATGCAAGACAATAATAGCCAAGCAATCTCAAAATTATGAATATGCTAGATGGGATTGATCTCACAAGATGGGGTTCCGATAGGATGTCTTGACGGTCGCACTAGCCGCTACGAGCGAAGACAAATAAAAGTAGCAATATAGCTAAACTTCTCTAAACAAAACCCCAGTCTAAACCCTAAGACGTAGCTAGCTATTTATTAAAGATGTTTGACGGTGCTGGAACACGCCTACGCGTAGATCCTTTGTATGGACGTAGATGCGTAACCCGTTCGATGTCTTGTTGGTGTTCGCCAGCCCATGTGCCTATGGGCCGTGCACGCACGGTAACTACACCAGGGATGGCCCATAGTTTCTCGTCCGCGTGGCGTATGTGCTGGCTGCAATAAAAAAATCCTCCCGAACCACGTATGTGTGAGATCACGTATAGGCCTTATTGCATGCACATGTGGGCTTCATTGCTTGACTTGATTGCATGCATCTGGACGTGCATGCATAGAATAGCCATGACACCCATGAAGGCAATGTATCCATCTGTTTGGTTCAGGTAAACTTTGACATGTTCAGTATGATCTCGCCTTCCAATAGATAATTGGTATATGTCTTCGATAATTCTGCATAAGACACATAAATGTGTAATATTTTTGTTTCCAATAGAAAAACAAATAATTGAATATTTGTTATTAGAAATCACCTGAAAACTATGTCGTGTAATGTTTTTAGACGTATCAATGGTAGCTATGTCCACATCAAAAACTATTCGAATAGCCGTGTCCATGGTCAAGGACAGTTGGGCGGTGCTACTTAAACTACGTCCAGAGTTTCACAAATCAGTATGTGTGTTTGGATAATTGGGGAGAACTACTGGGATCAAGTCAAGGGACTTGACATGACTGAGTTGGGTTGGTGCCCACTCTATTTATGTTGATATCTGTAACCTCTCCTCATGGTTACTTGAATTCTCCTGATGCATGTCTTACAACTTGTTGAACATGTCATTGCACTCAAAACTAGCTTTCTGCAAAAATTTACCTATATCATGCATTGTTACATCTTGAACCAAAACATGGGTTGCTTGCGAGTACATTCAAACGTACACACTGGCTTGTCCCTGGCTATTTACTTGGCCAGGCGTGAAAGAACAGGTATATGAAGAAGAGATTTTGGTGATGATCGTGTGAGCTAGGACGCTTCCCAGTCAGAATGCCTGTAGGGTTAAGGGAGATGGCATGGGTCCAAGTTGTTATTGAAGATTTCTGCTACGATGATACACTCAAGACTTGACCATAATGGTCCTACTTGTGTAAAACGGTATGCATGGATGTAAGAATCTTGTTATTCAGCTTCTGTGTGTTCAGTGAGCATTGATCTCTGGGATCACTGTACACATGCATTCGGTGATCTCGACTTATGAGTTGGGGTCCCCACATAGTTGTGCAAATGAAAGATTTTGTCGACCTTCAATGCCCATGATAGGTACTCTTCGGGATCATTGCTTCCATTAAACTTGGGCATGGTGAATTTTAGCTTGTCGTAGCGTTGCTCTTCATTGTGTTGTTGTCAAGGGTGATGATGACGCCCTTGACATGGAGGATAATCAACCTCCTGTTGCTCTTGGCGTGGGGGATGACCATGATCAACTTGCTCTTGTTGAACTTGAGGTTGTGGAGGAGCTTGTCGAGCTTGAGGAGGAGGTTGGGGAACTCGACGTTGCACTCTTGGTTGGTAGTTCCGCTCTTGGATTTCTTCTCGAAGTGCTTCCTCTTGGTTGCGCCTATCGCGGTTGTGCTTGGCAATGGCTGACTTGATTCTTGAAGGGCATGTTGCGCCTCAAGAGCTTGTGCTTCACGTTGTTGTTGTTGAAGATGTTGAGCCTCGGCGTCTTGTTACTCTTGATGTAGACGCGCTCGTTCTTCCTCTTGGCGACGTTGACGTTGTCGTTCTTGAGCTTGTGCAAAAGGATCTTGGTGTGGTTGAGGACAAAGTACTTGCTCGTCGACTCGCTCTTGCCTATGATTGCCGTGTAGAGGATTGCAAGATGCATCACGGTCTTGACGCGGCTCGTCGAAGAGTGTTAGGTGACGGTGTACTTGAGCCGGAGAAGGTGTCATCGGAGTGTCGACTTGAGCAGCTTCGTCTTGAGTATGAAGAAGTGAACGGAGGGCACTTCACCAACAAGGCACGGATCTCGTCCATTCTTGCATCGTTCTCTTGCTTGTGAGCGTCGAGCTTGTTGTCTAAGTAGTCCCTTGTACGTTGCTCGGAGAGTTGCAAGTCAGTGGCGAGGTTGTCGATGCGGTCGGGCATCGCTTGTTGCTCTTGATGCAACGCTCGTTGTGCACCAAAGAGGTGGCTCTTGGTAACGAATGATAACATGTCGTCGTCTTGCTTGATGAAGAGTGGGTTGGTAGAAGAACTTGGCCTATCCATCATTCCAAGCAAAATGTGAGTGGTAGAAGGAGAAGAACTTATACCAAATGTACCTTGACTAATGTTGAAGGTGGATCAAGATCACTCAAATGCGGACAATGAAATAGCACAATTGGTACCAATTCTTGTCGGTTCTCACACCTACACAAGTAAAAGCTTATGGTGGAGCTTGGTTAGGATGGTGGCACAAAATTTGATGCAATTGTTAGTGAGCTTCAATAATGTTGGAAAAGGTTCACAAATTTGCAAATGCAACAAGTAGACCAAGCAAGTAGTGGTGCACGGAAACACACACCCAAATAGATAAGTGGGATTGTGCAAACCAAAAATGAGCCAAAATGTGGAGTCCTAGAAAATTCTCTTGTTGCACAATACTAGAGAGACGCTAGCACGATTGCACAATAAGCGGATACGTAACTTGTGCACAACCTACTAAGCAAAAATGCAACTACCTCTATCCCAAGTATGCTATATGTATGGTATTTCGGTGATATGATCCAAGATGATCGGATACGACAATCTTAATGTAGTATGATGCTATGGTTCTTGCTTATAAGCTCTTTGCTTATCTTTCCTTCTTTACTTAAAAGCTTGGTTGGCTCTTCCACTTTTGAGCTTTTTTCTCATGCAAAACTTCACGAACCTATATAGCAATTGTGTATGCGATGACAACTTTGTGACACAAAAGATGATACCAAGATATGCACCACTATGATATGGTATGTATGCTATGGAGTATGATCACTAATGTGCACAAGTCGCGTTGCCTGCAATACTCAAAGGCTAGACTCGATGGGTAAGCAACGCAAAAGTAAGGCTATGTGGTTATCAATGCAATGGCATGAGATGACAAAGATGTCATCGAGGTTACCATCCTTGGCGATGATGAGTCCTTTGCGAAGATGAGCGGTGGAGATGATGTCGAACTGTACCTATATAGCCGAAACACAATAGGACACGGGAACCACAACCCAAAATCTCAAAGACCAAAACGTGTCAAAATATCCATAGGTGGAAATGGTAAGTGATGGTGGTGCTTGTGGAGAGTGGTGGTGGTATGCGGAAGTATGCATGGGCACCGAGGCAAAATTGGGCGAAAAGTACGCGGAAAACGGGGCGCTGGATGGAGTTGCTGCAGTTAGGGGCCGGATGTCCGGGCCAGGGGCTGGATGTCCGGGACAAGGGCCGTATGTCCGGGACACCGGATGTCCGGGGGACACGGCCGGATGTCCGGGCGCCTGGATCGTGGCCGAACGAGATGAACTCCACAGGAAAAAGGGCAACTCCGGGGCAAAATTTGGACGATTTAGTGGATGGAAATTGCGGAGAAGATGGGGGAAAGCTAGATCCACACGTGGCAAAGCAGATCCGTGGATCAAATCCAACAAAACTTCATCACACCAACAAATCACAAAAAAAAATTGGGGCTATTTTTGTTGGGGATTTTCGGATTTAGGACAAAAACAACAAAATCAAGCTAGAAAACACGGGGTAGGGGCTCCAAAAACGTGATCAAGCTGGCTCATGATACCAAGATGATGTAGGGTAAAACCCTAGGGGGCGATCTTTCATGTTTGGAGAGGATCCCTACGAGGAACACGAAGAACACGAGGAGGGGAACGAGAGAAGAACACGAGAGAACACTCAACCAACAAGAACTAAGTCACACATGTGCTAGATCATAGAAACACAATAGAGGTACAAGATCCAAATCCAACAAGAGACGATACAAAGGGTAACCCGTTCTTCTCCGTGAGGAGGTCCTGGAGATGGTCTTCTTCGGATGGAGGTCTTGAATCCAGGTGGATCTTCTCCGAAGAGTTGTCGGTCCCTGATGAGGAGTAGATCTAGACGGATGAGCGAGGCTCTATCTCACAAATGAGCTAAATCAATGCTAACCCTAGAAAGAGGACGGAGGAGGAGTATATATAGTCTAGGGGGTGAAGGGGTACACGGGCCACGGCCCTTACACTATTCACAGACAGGGGAGGCCGGATGTCCGGGCATCGGGTTGGATGTCCAGGCGTTTGCGAGGGGTCGGATGTCCGGGCTGGACTGGCACCGTCTTGGATCTCCTCGGGCAGAGCTGGTCCGGATGTCTGGGCGCTGGCCGGATGTCCGGGGCGACACGAAGGGCCTGATGTCCGGGGTCGCAGCCGGATGTCCGGGATGTCGGGGCAGGCTTCTGTACTCCCTCGATAGCTTGTCCGGATGTCCGGGATGGGGGGCGGATTTCCGGGGTGAAGGGCCGGATGTCCGGGCCCTGTGGCTTCGGTTGTAGATCCCTGGCTGCGGGGTAGATATCCAGGGGGCGGATGTCCGGGGCCATGACCGGATGTCCGGGGCCTGGAAGCTGTCCTCGCCTTCTTCCATTGGTTCTCTTATCCGTGGACTTGGGGGGCTTGACCATCTTCATGTGCATCCTCGGGAGGGTCCTCTTGGTACCTAATCATGCACAACATTCCGGACTTAGGTAGTAGCCATGTCTCGAGAGGATCATATGAGAAATCACTAAGGAGAGAAGTCACCTCGGTCTCGAGAGCTCTAGCTCGTGCTCTTGTCATGGGTCCTCTTGGTGCTTGGTGAGACGGTGGTAGGCCCATGGGGATGATCGTAGGATGCTCCACATCAGGAAGGCAACAATGTTGTTGATGATAACACAAACCATCGAGGGGCAAGGATGGTATTTGTCATCATGAGTTCGATTGATATCCTGGAAGAGCTCAGAATGTTGATGATGATCACGACACATTTGTCAAGAATTTTCATGAAGATGTAATCGATCAGCGATGACATCAAGCAAAAGGAATGGTGAAGCGAAAGGTTGTCGGAACCACAGATAAGATTGCAAGCTCAAAATCGAAATTGCCTTTCAAGACAACCAACATGATGTTGAAAGCTTGATGTAAGCTTAGTGTACTGTTGGGATTGTGTTTCGGGGATGAAAGACATAGATAGTACAGTCAAGCTTTAGTATGATGATGATGATATAGACAATCGACTGGGAATGACATGATTGAGTTCAGACTCATAAGCAATGAAGATTGCTAAGAGTTGTTGAATCTAAATGCGGACTCGATTCAGTTATCAATGTCCTTTAGTGTCTAACCACTCAGAACCCGAGAAAAATTGAAATCGGTGAGAAATAATACTTGATGAAGACTCATAATAAGCAACATGGTTTTGTGATATTATGGAAATACCAGAGGGTAATACTCGAAGGTTGAGCAGAATAGACGTTGGACAGGTGTATTGATCTATAGAAGACAAGTACTTTAACTTGTCTGAGAATGAAATCAAAGAAGAACATCATGGTCGGAACCACGATTGCAAAATACCAAATCCCATATATAAGATGAACTTTATACCAAGGGGATAATTAATTTTAGGAGAAGCTTCCATGGTAAGATCTACATCATGTCCATGGGCATGAACAAAAAGTTCAAGGTCGACTCCCACTTCTTCAATGCATATCCTTTCATTCACCTCTTGTTTTTGATGAAGTTGTAGTGTTTAAATTTTATCTGGCAAAACACCAGAAGAGTATAACTCATGAAAAACTCTCAGGTTCACACGGATTAGGGAAGGCATAGGTTCAACCCATAGGGGCATCTTAGGATCATATACCACACACTTATAGAAGCAACAGATAACATCTCAGCATAGAATACAGATGACAATAATTAAATGATACCACATTGCCGAAGCCATTTGTAATAGGGGAAGAACTCACAAGGATTTTGAATATGCGGAACTGTCGGAATCCACCAAAGGATCTAGCGGACCACTAAGGATCTGATGTGGGTAACGGTACTCAACTAGAAGAATAAATAATGCAAAGGCAACAAATTATGGATTTATATGAATAATTTGAGGCTTAAATACTAAGGAATTGAGGTTTTCAAATCGGGGGAGGGGGGATTAGAAGATAAGTTGAATAGAATAAGAATGACAATCAATTAGGGTTTGATTTGCCGAACCCCAAATCATGTCCAGAGTGACGTCTAAGCCGAAGGAAAAAATTCTAATTATGACAGATGATTGCGAGCATTCACAAACATATCGAATCAAATGCTCAAAATGACGATGACAAAGGATGCTAATGAATATTGCTACACATATGGAAGTACCCATAGTGCAGGCAAGCAAGACTTTCCAGAGCAATAGGTTGCAGAGGATTCTCGGAAGATTTGATAGTATTTCAAAGTGTCTTATGAAACGTATGAACAACTGGGATGAAAGGATACTTGATAAGTGCGAGGAATTATCCGTAGGGGTATTCATGTGGCAAAGAACTACAAGGCACTGGCACAAAGGATTTTTCAAAAGTCAAAGAATATTTTGATGTATCTTGTCATAACAATAGAAATTGGAAATGATTGTATGTACGACAAGTGTATGGCATTGTCCATATGGATATATCAGTGGTTGGGAATTGCAAAAGCAGTGGCACAAGGGTCTCGAGAAAACATCGAATAGTATCTTCGGAATCTTCTGATGAAGCAGACGATCATCTGGAATGAAGGGCTCTCCAGGAGTTAGCAAAATCTTTAACCCGAATAGAAGAGGGATCAGAATCCCAAAGTAAAGGAGAGGAATAAAATATCCTAATACCACCCATTTGTGATGTGGGCCTGTAAGCCACTCAACAATGCTAGTAAAATAGTTTTTCAAAGACTAGACTCAACTTTGGCAAAGGAGTCGAAAAGGGGCTTCTTACAGGAAGTCAGCTCTGATACCAACTTGTGATGCCCAGACTTAACCCTGCACTATTCATACATGCAAATGTGCATGATCAAGATCAGAGACTCATGGGAAGATATCACAACACAACTCTAGACACAAATTAAAGTCATACAAGCTTTATATTACAAGCTAGGGGCATCGAGGGCTGGAATACGTAAGCTTGAATACAAACAAGAGTCAACGAAATCAATAATATCTTAGTACAGACATAAGGTAAACAAGTCTGCCATAAGAAGGCTGGCACAAAGAACAACAATGATCGAAAAAGCAAGGCCTCCTGCCTAGGAGCCTCCTAACAACTCCTGGTCATTGAATGGTCTCCACGTAGCAGTAGGCACCCTCGGGGTAGTAGTAGTCATTGATAGTGGTATTGATAACCCACAAGTATATGGGATCACAACAATTTTTGAGGGTAGAGTATTCAACCCAAATTTATATATTTGACACAAGGGGAGCCAAAGAATATTTGCAAGTATTAGCAACTGAGTTGTCAATTCAACCACACCTAGAGATTAATTATCTGCAGCAAAGTGATCAGTAGCAAAGTAGTATGATAGTTTTAATGGTAGTAGCAACAACAATAGTAATGGTAACAGTGATAGCAATGGTTTTGTAGCAAGTGCAATAGTGACAGCAGTAGTAACTTAGCAAGATCAATATGTAGGAAAATCGTAGGCATTGGATCAACGATTCATTGGATGATATTCATCATGTGACAGTCATAACCTAGGGCGATACAACACTAGCTCCAGTTCGTAAATATAATGTAGGCATGTATTCCATAGATAGTCATACGTGCTTACGGAAAGAACTTGCAAGACATCTTTTGTCCTACGCTCCCGTGGCAGCAGGGTCCTATTGGAAACTAAGGGGTATTATAGCCTCCTTTTAATAGAGAACCGGAACAAAGCATTAGCACATGGTGAATACATGAACTCCTCAAACTACGGTCATCACCGGGAGTGGTCCCGACTATTGTCACTCCGGGTTGCCGGATCATAACACGTAGTAGGTGACTATAACTTGCAAGATCAGATCTAGAACATGAATATAAAGGTGATAACATAAACGGTTCAAATCTGAAATCATGGCACCCGGACCTCAAGTTACAAGCATTAAGCATGGCAAAGTCATAGCAACATCAATCTCAGAACATACTGGATACTAGGGGTCAAGCCCTAACAAAACTAACTCGATTACATGATGAATCTCATCCAACTCCTCACGGACCAGTGAGCCTATGAAGGAATTACTCACTCTCGGTGGGGATCATCATGGAATTGGTGATGGAGAAGGGTTGGTGATGGTGAAGATCGAAGATCCCCCTCTCCGGAGCCCCAAACGGACTCCAGACCTGGCTCCATCTCGTGGAATGCAATAATTATTTCTCCCAATTTTTTCTGGGAAAATAGGATTTTATAGAGACGGTTTCAGGGTCTGCGGGGCCACCATGTGGGGACAACCCACCTGGGCACACCCAGAGGGGGTGGCGCGCCCTGGTGGGTTGTGCCCATCTAGGTGCCCCCTCCAGTGGTTCTTGGCTCCAGAAATTCTCATTTATTGTATAAAAGATCCTCGCAAAGTTTCATTTCCGAGAACTTTTATTTCTGCACAAAAACAACAGCATGGTAGTTCTCCTGAAAACAGCGTCAGTCCGGGTTAGTTTCATTCAAATCATGCAAACTAGAGTTCAAAACAAGAGGAAAAGCGTTAGGAAAAGTAGATACGCGGGACATGTATCAACTCCCCCAAGCTTAAACCTTTGCTTGTCCTCAAGCAATTCAGTTGATAAACTGAAAGTGAAAAAGAAAAATTTTTATGAACTATTTTTCTCTTATTTCCATAAATAAGCTTAAACATCACCTAGGTTTTCAGCAAACATTATAACTAACCATGTCGAAAATAACTCTTAAAAATTATATTAACTCATATCAATAACATAATCAACTAGTGAGCAATAATAAGACATCTCAAACAGTAACACGTTGTTAAAACAACCATGATACAATATGATAATAGTGGTATCTCGCTAGCCCTTTCTAAGACCACAGAACATAAATGCAGAGCACTCCCAAAGTTCAAGAAATGACTAAACATTGTATATCATGGTAGAAAAGATCCAGTCATGATGCACCCAACATTAGCTACACACAATGCATCAGCATGACAGCGATGCTCTTAGGTTCTGGTGCTTTATTTGAGAAGGTGATGACACAACATAAAAGTAAATAGATAGTCCCTTCGTAGAGGGAAGCAAAGATTTGCAGAGGTGCCAGAGCTCAAGTTTTTAAAACAAAGTAAATGAAATTTTGAGACATGCACCCTTCTTGTTTACTTCGCGACCATCAATATCTTCCATGCTAAACACATTAGTAGCGGTTCCCAAGCGATAAAGTAAAGGCTATTGCTCCATAGGAGTTTTTGTTTGATTATTTATAAGTTATTTTTGCAATTTGTGACTGGGAATCCCTATCCGCCCCTTTTCTCGTGCAATGGTGAGTGAATAAACACCCATCCTGAGAATAACTCGCTTAGCATGGAAGATACCAACTACCTCATGTCGCTCAATGAACAATCCAGGCACACAAAAAGGATATTTTTTGAAGTTTTTAGAGGTGGCACATGCAAATTTACTTAGGACGCAGGGTAATACCATATAGGTAGGTATGGTGGACTCATCTGGAATAACTTGGGTTTTAGGTTTTTGATGTACAAGTGGAATTCCCACTTAGTACAGGCGAAGGCTAGCAAATTGGTTGAGAAGCGGCCAGCTAGAGAGCAAGAATGGTCATGAACATGCATTATGCATAAGTAACATTGGATACTAGCATGAGTAGGATATGAACACCATGAGCATAAATATCATAGAGGCTATGTTGGTTTTGATTCAACTACATGCATGAACATGTGCCAAGTCAAGCCACTCGAACATTCAGAGGAGGATACCATATCATCATACTACATCACAATCATTTTAATGCAATGTTGACATCCAAGATGAATCATTATCCACTCCTAGCTACTTATGCATGGCATGAGAAACTATAATCTCTAATTGTCATTGCAAACATGTTTGATCATAATAGGCTGAATCATGGATACTAGGTTAAAAATATTTAGAAAAACAGAACAAGTCGAGTTCATACCCATTTCTCTCTGCCACGGCCAGTTCATCGAACATCGTCATTTATTGCCTTTCACTTGCACAGCCGAACGATTTCAAAATTAACATCATGGACTAAGCTGGAATCTGCAAACATTCTATTCAAAAGGAGAAGACAAGGTAATATGGGCTCTTTGTTAGATCAACAATGATGCGAATGAGAGCCACTCAACATTTTCATCATGGTCTTCTCCTTGGTATGAATCAATAAAAATAAAAGAAATTCAGAGAAACACACTAAAATATTTTTGGAGTTTTTGGTTTGTTGTAAACAAGCAAATAAAAAGGGAAAAGCAAAAATGAGAAGAACTATTTACACGGGAAAGCTCCCAACAAGCAAAAGAAGAACAAAGAAATCTTTTTTGGTTTTCTTTTTAGTACTACAACAATTTAAACTAGGAAGAAAAATCAAAAAGAAGCAAGAAATATGTTTTTGTATTTTCTCAAAGTTTTTCAAACACACAATAAGAAAGTGGGAAAATAAATTTAACATGGATAATACAATGAAAAAGTGTGAACACCGACAACTGGAATGAAATGTGTGCACATGAATGTAATGTCGGTGCAAATACGTACTCCCCCAAGCTTAGGCTTTTGTCCTAACTTGGTAATTGATGTAGGGCGGAACCCTAGGGGGCGAGCTTTCACGCTTGGAGTGGATCCTACGGGGAACACGAAGAACGCGCGAAAGAACATGAGGGGAATCACGAGGGGAAATCAAGAGAAACACTCAACCGACACAAAATTGATCACACAAGTGCTAGATCATCGAGGCACAAAGTAACACGAGATCCAAAGTCAACAAGGCATGATACAAGAGTAACCGTTCTTCTCCGTGAGGAGGTCTTGATTATCTTCTCCGGATGGAGGCCTTGAATCCGGATGGATCTTCTCTGAAGAGGTGCGGTCACTCACGAGGAGTAGATCCAGTACAGATGAGCAATGCTCTATCTCAAATGAGCTATCACAATGCTAACCCTAAATCGTAGGTGGGGATGGAGTATATATAGTCTAGGGCGAAGAGGGGTACATGGGCCTCGGCCCTTACATTGTTCGCAGACAGGGAGGACCGGATGTCCGGGCATCGGGCCGGATGTCCGGTGGCTCGCGAGGGACCGGATGTCCCGGCTGAAGGGTCGGATGTCCGGGCTGGTGCAGATGGTCGTTCTGTTCTCTGGATGGACGACGCCAGATGTCCAGGCGGAGGGGCCGGATGTCCGGTGCTTCAGGAGGGGTCGGATGTCCGGTGAGGCAGCCGGATATTCGGGCTGTCGAGGCAAGCTTCTGTGCTCCCTGGATGGCGCCTCTGGATGTCCGGGCTGGAGGCCGGATTTCCAGTGCGGAGGGCCGGATGTCCGGGCTGGACGCCGGATGCCCGGTGCCTGTAGCTTCTTCGGCAGAGCCCTGGCCATGTAGATCTCCAGGGGCCGGATGTCCGGGGGAATGGCCGGATATCCGGTGCCTGGAAGCTGTTCTCGCCTTCTTCCATTGGTTCTCTTCTTCCGTGGACTTGGGGTCTTGACCATCTTCACGTACATCGTCGGGAGGGTCCTCTTGGTACCTAATCATGCACAACATTCCGGACATAGGTAGTAGCCATGTCTCGAGAGGATCAAATGAGGTATCACTAAGGAGAGAAGTCACCTCGGTCTCGAGAGCTCTAGCTCATGCTCTAGTCATTGGTCCTCTTGGTGCTTGGTGAGACGATGGAAGGTCCATGGGGATGACCGAAGGATGCTCTGCATCATCTCCCCCCCTTGGGAAAGATCTGACCTCAGATCGAAATCCTCATCACCATGGTACGGGGAGAGATTGGAGACGTTGAAGATGTCGCTCACGTTGTACTTGTCGCGTGGGAGATCGGTCTTGTAAGCGTTGTTGTTGTAGCGAGCTAGCACCTTGAAGGGTCCATCGGCTCGAGGGAGAAGTTTGGACTTGCATTCGTTGGGGAAGCAGTCCTTGCGAAGGTGTAGCCACACGATGTCTCCAATGTTAAATATCATGGGATGCTTGTTGATGTTGAGCTTGGTCGCGAGTCGTTGTACTTGGCGCTCGATGGTGTGCCTTGTATCTTCATGCATCTTGTTGATGTAGCTTTCACGGGCACTTGCGTCGAGGTTGGTGCGCTCTTGTAGAGGAAGGGGTAGAATGTCCAATGGGGACAACGGGTTCAAGCCATAGACGACCTCGATGGGGGACTTGCCAGTAGTCGAATGTCTTGCTCGGTTGTAAGCGTACTCGGCGATGGGTAGACACTCCTCCCACTCCATGATGTTCTTCTTGATCAACACGCAAAGTAGAGTGGAGAGCGTACAATTCGTCACCTCCGTTTGGCCGTCGGTTTGAGGATGGTATGGGGATGAGAACAAGAGCTTGATTCCGAGCTTGGCGCATAGCGTATTCCAAAAGTAACTTAAGAACTTGACGTCGCGGTCGGAGGGGCAAGATTTCCCTACAAAAGAGATTTGCAACGTGTGAAGCATCGTCTATCTTATTGCAAGGAATGAAATGTGCCATCTTAGAAAATCGGTCCACAACAACAAACGGAATCCTTTCCATTTTGAGTTCTAGGAAAACCAGGTACAAAATCCATGCTAATGTCTTCCCAAGGTTGATAAGGAATAAGAAGAGGCATGTAAAGACCATGGGATTGAGATTTAGACTTAGCTTTGCGACATGTAGAGCATCTATTGGAAAAGTGTGAGATGTCGCGGAACATCTTGGGCCAAAAGTAGTTCTTGGAGAGCATGGCGAATGTCTTGTCGCTCCAAAATGTCCCATGAGTCCGCCTCCATGAGCCTCTTGCAAAAGGAGCAACCGAAGAGAAGACTCGGGAATGCATAGTTTGTTAGCTCTCATAAGATAACCATCCTTGGTGTAATATTGTTCCCAAGATGTATGCGCCAAACACTTTGCATAAGGAGTAGCAAAAGATGGATCATTAGCATACAAGTCTTTTATGTGCTCAAAGCCAATAACATTCAACTCAAGTTTAGTGACAAGCGTGCATATGCATGAAAGTGCATCCGCAACTACATTTTCATTACCCTTAATGTACTTGATCACATAGGGGAAAGATTCAATAAATTCACTCCATTTGGCATGATGCTTGTTCAACTTAGTTTGACCTTTTAAGTACTTAAGCGTGTCATGATCGGTATGGATGACAAACTCATGAGGTCGAAGATAATGTTCCCAAACATGTAGCACACGCACTAAGGCATACAATTCTTTGTCATAGATGGGATAGTTAAGTTGAGCACCGGAGAGTTTTTCACTAAAATATGCAATGGCTCATTTTTCTTGCATCAAAACTCCGCCAATTCTGGTACCACTTGCATCACAATGAACCTCAAAAGTTTTGTCAAAGTTGGGCAAAGAAAGAATCGGAGCATGAGTAAGTAAAGACTTGAGCTCATCAAAGGCGGTGGATTGCAAAGATCCCCAAACAAAAGGAGCATTCTTCTTACTCAAAGCATGCAAAGCAGCGGCAATAGTGCTAAAATATTTCACAAAGTGACGGTAAAAACCTGCAAGACCAAGAAATTTACGCACTTGATGCAAATTGGTGTGTTGGGGCCAAGTTTTAATTGCTTCAATTTTAGATTCATGAACATGGACACCCTTGGAAGAAACAACAAAACCCAAGAAAACTAACTAGTCAACACCAAATGTGCACTTTTTCATGTTGGCATAAAGACGTTCCTTGCGAAGAATTAGCAAAACTGCCCTAACATGATTAATATGCTCTTTCATGGATTTGCTAAACACAAGAATATCATCAAAGTAAACCACAACAAAGACTCCAATATAAGGTTGAAGCACAAAATGCATAGGGCGCATGAAAGTACCGGGAGCTTCTGATAAATTTGGTTTTGAAATCGGTTTTCAACTCATCACCTTCTTGTATGCGGATTTGATAATAGCCACTTTTAAGATCAATTTTTGAGAAAAAGGCGGCACCACTAAGTTCATCAAGCATATCATCTAAGCGAGGAATGGGATGTCTATAACGAACGGTAATAGCATTGATGGGTCTACAATCGGAACATATGCGATAACTTCCATCTTGCTTAGGAACAAGTATAACCGGAACGACACAAGGGCTTAGGCTTTCACATACATGACCATTGTTGATTAGTTGTTGTACTTGTCGTTGGATCTCCTTAGTTTCTTCAAGGTTGACGCGGTATGGAGATTTGTTTGGAAGGGGCGCTCCGGGGATGAGGTCGATTCAATGCTCAATGCCTCGTAGAGGAGGTAGACCCGGAGGTAGCTCATCGGGGAAAACATCTTAGAATTCCTGCAAAAGAGATTGAAACACTAAAGGTAGCTCATGAGAGGTGTTAGTTTTTGGGTCCCCATCCTTGCACACAAGGACAAAGTGCATAACACTCGATGGGTTCTCACACACTTCTCTCATCTCACTTTTTGTGGCAAATAGAACTAGGTTTTTCTCTCTAGGCGAAGAGGCGCTCAAGTTTGGCTTGTGGCTCTCACACACTTTTTGGTGGATCACTTTCTCACTCTTCTCTCCATGATGGGTGGCTTGTTTGTCGGCTATCACATGACTAGGAGACATAGGTCGTAGCACATATTCCTTTCCTTTCATCCTAAAGCTATAGTGATTGGTACGCCCGTTGTGGATAACTCCACGATCAAATTGCCATGGTCTACATACAAGGAGGTGGCAAACGGACATCGGGACGACATCACACTCCAAAGTGTCTTCATATGCACCAATTTTGAAGGAGACTTGGACCGTATGCTCAACTCGTATAGTGCCAGAGTCACTTAGCCATTGGACTTTGTATGGGTCCGGGTGCTTCATCTTGACCAATTGAAGCTTGTAGCATAGTTCTTCACTTGCCAAATTGTGGCAACTACCTCCATCGATGATGACCTTGACGGACCTTCTATTGATTCCGGCCTTTGTGTGGAAGATGTGGCATCTTTGGTCTTCTTCTTGTTGATGTTGAAGAGTCAAGACCTTGGAGACAACGAGAGCGAGTCTCGAATCCTCATCAGAGAAGACTTAATCATCTTCATCCTCATTCACTCGCCGGTGCATGGCCACTTGCTCAAGGGCTTCCATCTCCTCGTCACTCATGGATTCATAGGTGCCATCGTCGTTGAGGATCATGGTGCGCTTGTTTGTGCATTCATAATACTTGTGGCCTCGGCTGCCGCAAGTGAAACACTTGAAGGAGCTTGTCTTGACAGTCTCATCGGTCGGTGTAGATGATGAAGCACGCGGCTTGTAGTTGCTTGTAGTAGGATGAGGACGACTTGAACTTGTCAAAGTTTTCTTGCAACTTGACTTGTCGTCGTTGCTTGGAAAAGGCTTGGTTGATGTAGAGGTTGGAGGAGTTGTTGAAGCTTGGTTGTTGGAGAAGTCGTAGTTCATGGAAGAGTACTTGGCATACTTGAAGTCATCTTGCACTTGACGTTCCGCCTTTGTAGCTTGATGCACGAGCTCAATGAGGTTGGAGTAGGGTTGGAAGTCGGTGATCTTCTTGATAGGATGATTTAGGCCATTCAAGAAGCGTGCCATAGTTTGCTCATCATCTTCCGTGACATTGGCTCGAATCATGGCTATCTCCATTTCCTTGTTGTATTCTTCAACACTCTTTGTTCCTTGCTTGAGGAGTTGGAGTTTCTTGAAGAGGTCGCGGTTGTAGTATGTGGGCACAAAATGAGCTCGCATGACTTCCTTCATTTGAGCCCAAGTGGTGATTGGAGGTTCACCTCTTGCTTGTCGGCGCACAAGGACTTGTTCCCACCATATGAGCACATAGTCTTGGAACTCAAGTGATTCCATAGCGATCTTCTTCTCTTCCTCATAGTTGTGCAAACGAAAGATTTTGTCAACCTTCAATGTCCATGATAAATACTCTTCGGGATCATTGCTTCCATTGAACTTGGGCATTGTGAATTCGAGCTTGCCATAGCATTCCTATTCATTGTGTTGTTAGCGATGGTGATGATGACGCCCTTGACGGTGAGGCTAATCATCCTCATGTTGCTCTTGGCGTGGAGGAAGTCCATGATCAACTTGCTCTCGTTGAACTTGAGGTTGAGGTGGAGCTTGACGAGCTTGTGGAGGAGCTTGAGGAACTTGACGTTGCATGCGCGGTTGGTAGTTCCTCTCTTGGATTTCTTCTCGACGGGCTTCCTCTTGATTGCGCCGTTCGCGATTACGGTTGGCGATGCCTCGACTTGATTCTTGAAGGGAACATTGCGCCTCAAGAGCTTGCGCCTCATGTTGTTGTTGTTGAAGACGTTGAGCCTTGGCATCTTGTTCCTCTTGGTGTAGACGCGCTCGTTCTTCTTCTTGGAGCCGTTGCCGTTGTCGTTCTTGAGCTTGAGCAAAAGCGACTTGGTGTGGTTGAGGACGAGGTACTTGCTCATCGACTTGCTCTTGTGAATGCTTGCGTGTAGCGGGTTGCGAGATGCATGACGGTCTTGAAGTGCGGCTCGTCGAAGAGTGTTCGATGATGGTGTACTTGAGCCGGAGAAGGAGTCGTCAGAGTGTCGACTTGAGTGGCTCCGTCTTGAGTATGATGATGTAGAAGGAGGACGGTTCACCAACAAAGCGCGGATCTCATCCATCCTTGTGTCGTTCTCTTGCTTGTGCGCGTCGAGCTTGTTGTCGAAGTAGTCCTTGGTATGTTTCTCGGAGAGTCGAAAGTCGGTGGCGAGGTTGTCGATGCGTTTGTTCATAGCTTGTTGCTCTTGATGCAACGCTAGTTGTGCACCAACGAGGTGGCTCTTGGTGACGTATGATGACATGTCGTCGTCTTGCTCGTGAAGAGTGGGTTGGTAGAAGTACTCGGCCTATCCATCATTCCAAGCAAAAATGTGAGTGGTAGAAGGAGAAGAACTTATACCAATGTACCTTGACCGATGTTGATGATGAATCAAGTTCACTCAAATGCGGACAATGAAATAGCACTGTTGGTACCAATTTTTGTCGGTTCTCACACCTACACAAGTAAAAGCTTATGGTGGAGCTTGGTTAGGATGGTGGCACAAAACTCGATGCAATTGTAAGTGAGCTTCAATAATGTTGGAAAAGATTAACAAATTTGCAAATGCAACAAGTAGACCAAGCAAGTGGAGGTACATTAAAACACACACACAAATAGATAAGTGGGATTGTGCAAACCAAAAGTGAGACAAAATGTGGAATCCACAAAAATTCTCTTGTTGCACAATACACGAGAGACGCTAGCACGATTGCACAAAAGGCGGATACGGAACTTGTGCACAACCTAATAGGCAAAAATGTAACGATCTCTATCCCAAGTATGTTATATGTATGGTATTTCAGTGTTATGATCAAAGATGATCGGATATGACAATCTTAATGTAGTATGATGTTATGGTTCTTGCTTATAAGCTCTTTGCTTATCTTTCCTCTTTTCTTAAAAGCTTGGGTGGCTCTTTCACATTTGAGCTCTTTTCTCATGCAAAACTTCACGAACCAAGATAGTAATTGTGTATGCTATGAATACTTTGTGACACAAAAGTTGATGCCAAGATATGCACCACGATGGTATAGTATGTATGCTATGGAGTATGATCACTAATGTGCACAAGTCACGTTGCCGGCAATACTCAATGGCTAGTCTCGATGGGTAAGCTACGCAAATGTAAGGCCATGTGGTTATCAATGCAATTGCAAGGTATGACAAAGATGTCGTCGAAGTTACCGTCCTTGGCGATGATGAGTAGTCGATGGAGATGAGCGGTGATGTTGTTGACGTCAAACCGTACCTATATAGCCAAAACACAATAGGACACAGGAACCACAACCCAAAATCTCAAAGACCAAAATGTGTCAAAATCGACATAGGAGGTAGTGATGAGCGGTGGTGGTGCTTGTAGAAAGCATTGGGGGTATGCGGAAGTAAGCGTGGGCACCGGGGCAAAATTGGGCGAAACTATGCGGAAATGGGCACAGGGGATGGAGTTGCTGCTGCCAGGGGCCGGATGTCGCTGCCGGATGTCCGGGACGCAGTCCGGTGGACACGGGCGGATGTCCGGGCTCCTAGATCAGGGACAAACTCGAAGAACTCCACGGGAAAAATTGCAACTCCAAGGCAAAATTCGGACGAATTGGTGGATGGAAATCGTGGGAGAGATGGGGAAAAACTAGATCCACTCGATGCAAAGCAGATCCGTGGATCAAATCCAACAATACTTCATCACACCAGCAAATCGCAAAAAAAATTGGGGGCTATTTTTTGTGGGGATTTTCGGATTTAGGACGAAATCAACAAAATCAAGCTAGAAACCACGGGGTAGGGGCTCCAAAAACTTGATCAACGTGGCTCATGATACCAAGATGATGTAGGGCGGAACCCTAGGGGCCGATCATTCACATTTGGAGTGGATCCTACAGGGAACATGAAGAACGCATGGAAGAACACGAGGGTAATCATGAGGGGAAATCAAGAGAAACACTCAACCGACACGAAATTGATCACACAAGTGCTAGATCATCGAGGCACAAAGTAACACGAGATCCAAAGTCAACAAGGGACGATACAAGAGTAACCGTTCTTCTCCGTGAGGAGGTCTTGATTGTCTTCTCCTGATGGAGGCCTTGAATCCGGATGGATCTTCTCCGAAGAGGTGTTGTCCCTCACGAGGAGTATATCCGGAACGAATGAGCAATGCTCTATCTCAAATGAGCTATCACAATGCTTACCCTAAAACGTAGGTGGGGATGGAGTATATATAGTCTAGGGGCGAAGAGGGGTACATGGGCCTTGGCCCTTACACTGTTCGCACACAAGGAGGACCAGATGTCCGGGTGTCGGGTCAGATGTCCGGTGGCTCGCGAGGGACCGGATGTCCGGGCTGAAGGGTCGGATGTCCGGGCTGGTGCAGATGGCCGTTTTGTTCTCTGGATGGGTGACACCGGATGTCCGGCGGAGGGGCCGGATGTCCGGTGCTTCAGAAGGGGCCGAATGTCCGGTGAGGCAGCCGGATGTCCGGGCTGTCGGGGCAAGCTTCTGTGCTCCCTGGATGGCGCCTCCGGATGTCCGGTGCTTCAGGAGGGGCCGGATGTCCGGTGAGGCAGCCGAATGTCTGGGCTGTCGGGGCAAGCTTCTGTGCTCCCTGGATGGTGCCTCCGGATGTCCGGGCTGGAGGCCGGATTTCTGGTGCGGAGGGCCGGATGTCTGGGCTGGACGCCGCATGTCTGGTGCCTATAGCTTCTTCGGCAGAGCCCTGGCCATGTAGATCTCCAGGGGCCGGATGTCCGGGGGAATGGCCGGATGTCCGGTGCCTGGAAGATGTTCTCGCCTTCTTCCGTTGGTTCTCTTCTTCCGTGGACTTGGGGTCTTGACCATCTTCACGTACATCGTCGGGAGGGTCCTCTTGGTACCTAATCATGCACAACATTCTGGACTTAGGTAGTAGCCATGTCTCGAGAGGATCAAATGAGATATCACTAAGGAGAGAAGTCACCTCGGTCTCGAGAGCTCTAGCTCGTGCTCTAGTCATGGGTCCTCTTGGTGCTTGGTGAGACGATGGAAGGTCCATGGGGATGATCGAAGGATGCTCCGCATCAGTAATCAATCAGTAGCACGCGTAATGGTCGGAGTAGTAGCTCACGGAGGCTCTCGGTGCGGATGCCTCAGCCCGCCGTGCAGCCACGACCGCTGCATTATGAGCTCGGGCCTCGCTCTCAAGAACATAATATCTTCCCCTGTTGTGAACATTAAAGAGAGTAGGTGCAGGCAAATATGTGTCCACCATGGAGTCCTTATTAAACAGCAATTTATAAGTGAAATTATGGGGATCACCTCTAAGGATCTTATGACGTTTCATAGCGTCAGTCTAGGTACTACGTGGGTAAAATAGGGTCATAGGGCAAAGGTGAAACACCCAGCTCCTTTGCTAATCGTGTGGCATAAATTCAACCATAAAAATATCCACTACTAGCATTGTGTTGCAATCTATGTGCAACAATCGTTCCAAGATTATGACTTTTGTCACCGGTGAGAGCGGTGCGTATGAGGCTCAAGTCCGGAGCACAAAGTGTACTACAATCTTGTTTGCCTACAATACATTTTCCAGTAAATAATGCAAAGTACTGGATTGCGGGGAAATGAATGCTCTTTATTCTACCTTGCGTCACTCCCCTAGTCTCACCATAGCAAAGACTAGTCAAGAATATCTCAAACTCAGACCTTGGCGGTTCATCGAGCAAACCCCAGAATGGGATTTTGCAGTGGTGAGCGAATCTCTCTAAAGATATGGTAAATGGATTTTCATACAATTTAAATGACACCCAGGACTCACGGGGATGGAATTTAAATCCTTTGACAAATGATTCAGTGAGAGTGAGGTGTTGGTTGCACTTATCTGAAATGTAGGGACCGAGATCAGCATTGTTAATGTATTGCTCAAATTCCTCCTTAATGCCCATATAATCGTTGCATGGCCATAAGCATGTTTTGGTGGCGGCATCTTGTACGGAACTTTCACTCGGTTCAACATAAGGCCGACGAGCGGAGCTGCTACTAGAAGATGCCTCCGAGGATCTCCTCCTTGAAGAACTCCTTCCAAAAAGGTTCATATATTCGCGTACAATTTTCTAAAAAATTTGGGTCACAAATTTTTATCAACAAACTTTACAAGAATGATAGCAACTACTCATAGGGATGTATAGAGGCCATAGCAAGCTTTCAAACTACTTAGAACTCTAAGAATTCAACATGCAAGCTCATCTACAGCAGCACTAAGAGTATCTAATTATTCTAAATATAAACCACTAAAGAAAAAACTAATTGGACACACGGAAGAGTCACATACCAAGCAACAATCCCCCAAAACAGTTTCGAAAATGGAGCTTCGAGCAAGGAGATCGAAATCCGTGGGTTTGAGAGCAAGAAACGAAAGAGTGAGCAATGGTGATTTTTTTTCTCTGGAGGTAGGTGATGATGTGGGATGAAGAGATAAGTGAGGGGGGGCACGTGGGGACCAAACCCACCAGGGCGTTCCTGGGGGTCCTGGTGCACCCAGGTGAGTTGTGTCCACCTGGTGCACCTCCCTGTGATATTATTTGCACCAGAAATTAGTAATATTCGGAAAAAACGTATTAAATTTTCAGAGCATTCTGAGAACTTTTATTTTTTGGTCATTTTTTATTGTACGGAAAACTCAGAAAACAGATAAAGCATGGCATTTTATTTTATTTAACTAATAAAAACAAAAAACAAAAGGTAGGGACAAAAGATAGTGCTCACTAAATTCATCAAATTCATACCACTAAAAATGATCCATTAATAAGATTGATCAAGTCTTATTAACAACCACTTTCGATTAGCATGAAACCGAAGAACTTTCATGAATCACTAAGTTACCTCAACGGGGATATGAATGTCCCAAACAATAAGAATTTCATATTTCTTTTTAACAGTAGGTAGATGATACGTCTCCAACGTATCTATAATTTTTATTGTTATGTGCTATTATATTGTCTGTTTTGGATGTTTTATGGGCTTTATTATACACTTTTATATTATTTTTGGGACTAACCTATTAACCGGAGGCCCAGCCCAAATTGCAGTTTTTTGCCTATTTCAGTGTTTCGCAGAAAACGAATATCAAACGGAGTCCAAACTGAATGAAACCTTCGGGAGAGTTATTTTTGGAACAAACGCAATCCAAGAGACTTGGAGTGGACGTCAAGAAAGAAACGAGGAAGCCACGAGGCAGGGAGGCGCGCCCCCACCCTCGTGGGCCCCTTGTGGCTCCCCTGACCGACTTCCTTCGCCTATATATACTCATATACCCTGAAAACATCTAGGAGCACCACGAAACCCTATTTCCACCGCCGCAACCTTCTGTACCCGTGAGATCCCATCTTGGGGCCTTTTTCGGCGCTTCGCCGGAGGGGGAATCGATCACGGAGGGCTTCTACATCAACACCATAGCCTCTCCGATGAAGTGTGAGTAGTTTACCTTAGACCTTCGGGTCGATAGTTATTAGCTAGATGGCTTCTTCTCTCTCTTTGGATCTCAATACAAAGTTCTCCTTGATCTTCTTGGAGATCTATTCGATCTAATTCTTTTTGCAGTGTGTTTTATCGAGATCCGATGAATTGTGGGTTTATGATCAAGATTATCTATGAACAATATTTGAATCTCCTCTGAATTATTTTATGTATGACTTGTTATCTTTGCAAGTCTATTCGAATTATCAGTTTGGTTTGGCCTACTAGATTGATCTTTCTTGCAATGGGAGAAGTGCTGAGTTTTGGGTTCAATCTTGCGGTGTCCTTTCCCAGTGACAGCAGGGGCAGCAAGGCACATATTGTATTGTTGCCATCAAGGATAAAAAGATGGGGTTTATATCATATTGCTTGAGTTTATCCCTCTACATCATGTCATCTTGCCTAATGCGTTACTCTGTTCTTATGAACTTAATACTCTAGATGCATGCTGGATAGTGGTCGATGTGTGGAGTAATAGTAGTAGATGCAGAATCATTTCGATCTACTTGTCATGGACGTGATGCCTATATACATGATCATGCCTAGATATTCTCATAACTATGCACTTTTCTATCAATTGCTCGACAGTAATTTGTTCACCCACCGTAATACTTATGCTATCTTGAGAGAAGCCACTAGTGAAACCTATGGCCCCCGGGTCTTTTTCCATCATATAAGTTTTCGATCTATTTTATTTTGCAATCTTTAGTTTCCAATCTATATCATAAAAATACCAAAAATATTTATCTTATCATCTCTATCAGATCTCACTTTTGCAAGTGTCCGTGAACGGATTGACAACCCCTTTATCGTGTTGGTTGCAAGGTTCTTATTTGTTTGTGTAGGTACGAGGGATTTGCGTGTAGCCTCCTATTGGGATTGATACCTTGTTTCTCAAAAACCGAGGGAAATACTTGCGCTACTTTGCTGCATCACCCTTTCCTCTTCAAGGGAAAACCAACGCATGCTCAAGAGATAGCAAGAAGGATTTCTGGCACCGTTGCTGGGGAGGTCTACGCACAAGTCAAGACATACCAAGTACCCATCACAAACTCTTGTCCCTCGCATTACATTATCTGCCATTTGCCTCTTGTTTTCCTCTCCCCCACTTCACCCTTGTCGTTTTATTCGCCCTCTCTTTCCCGTTCGCCTCTTTTTCACTTGCCTCTTGTGTGCTTGTGTGTTGGATTGTTTGTCATGATGGCTCAAGATAATACTAAATTGTGTGATTTCTCCAATACCAACAACAATGATTTTCTTAGCACTTCGATTGCTCCTCTTACCGATGCTGAATCTTGTGAAATTAATGCTGCTTTGTTGAATCTTGTCATGAAAGATCAATCCTCTGGCCTTCCTAGTGAAGATGCCGCTACTCGTCTAAACAACTTTGTTGATTTGTGTGATATGCAAAAGAAGCAAGACATGGATAATGATATTGTTAAATTGAAGCTATTTCCATTATGGCTTAGAGATCATGCTAAAACTTGGTTTTCGTCTTTGCCTAAAAATAGTATTGATTCATGGAATAAGTGCAAAGATGCTTTTATCTCTAAGTATTTTCCTCCCGCTAAGATCATCTCTCTTAGAAACAATATTATGAATTTTAAGCAACTTGATCATGAGCATGTTGCAGAATCTTGGGACAGGATGAAATTAATGATTCGCAATTGCCCTACACATGGATTAAATTTATGGACGATCATACAAAAAAATTATGCCGGATTGAATTTTGCTTCTAGAAATCTTTTAGATTCGGCCGCGGAAGGCACTTTTATGAAAATCACTTTAGGAGAAGCTATTAAACTCCTAGATAATATTATGGTTAATTATTCTCAATGGCACACCGAAAGATCTACTAGTAAAAGGTTCATGTGATAGAAGAGATTAATGTTTTGAGTGGAAAGATGGATGGACTTATGAAATTGTTTGCTAATAAGAGTGCTCCTATTAATCCTAATGATATGCCTTTGTCTACTTTGATTGAGAATAATAATGTATCTATGGATGTGAATTTTGTTGGTTGGAATAATTTTGGTAACAACGCGTATAGAGGAAACTTTAATCCTAGGCCGTTTCCTAGTAATTCCTCTAATAATTATGGTAATTCCTACAACAACTCTTACGGAAACTTTAATAAGATGCCCTCTGATTTTGAGATTAGTGTTAAAGAGTTTATGATTTCTCAAAATAATTTCAATGCTTTGCTTGAAGAAAAATTGCATAAGATTGATGAGTTGGCTAGGAACATGGATAGAATTTCTCTTAATATTGATTCTTTGAAACTTAGATCTATTCCACCTAAGCATGATATCAATGAGTCTCTCAAAGCCATGAGAATTTCCATTGATGAGTGCAAAGAAAGAACCGCTGGGATGCGTGCTAGGAAAGATTGCTTTGTGAAAGCGTGTTCTTCTAGTTTTCATGATAATAGGGATGAACATCTAAAAGTGATTGATGTGTCCCCTATTAAATCTTTGTTTTGCAATATGAATCTTGATAATGATGGGACTGGATATGAGTCAACTTTGGTTAAAAGGCGTCCCAATGATTCGGAGTTTTTAGATCTTGGTGCAAAAATTGGTAAACGTGGGATTGAAGAGGTCAAAACTTTACATAGCAATGAGCCTACTATTTGAGATTTCAAGGAATTTAATTATGATAATTGTTCTTTAATAGATTGTATTTCCTTGTTGCAATCCGTATTAAATTCTCCTCATGCTTATAGTCAAAATAAAGCTCTTACCAAACATATCGTTGACGCCTTGATGCAATCTTATGAAGAAAAACTTGAATTAGAAGTTTCTATCCCTAGAAAACTTTATGATGAGTGGGAACCTACTATTAAAATTAAAATTAAAGACCATGAATGCTATGCTTTGTGTGATTTGGGTGCTAGTGTTTCCACGATTCCAAAAACTTTGTGTGATGCGTTAGGTTTCCGTGAATTTGATGATTGTTCTTTAAACTTGCACCTTGCGGATTCCACCATTAAGAAACCTATGGGAAGGATTAATGATGTGCTTATTGTTGCAAATAGGAATTATGTGCCCGTAGATTTTATTGTTCTTGATATAGATTGCAATCTTTCATGTCCTATTATTCTTGGTAGACCTTTCCTTAGAACGATTGGTGCAATTATTGATATGAAAGAAGGAAATATTAGATACCAATTTCCATTAAGGAAAGGCATGGAACACTTTCCTAGAAAGAAAATCAAATTACCTTATGAATCTATTATGAGAGCCACCTATGAATTGAATACCAAAGATGGCAATACTTAGATCTATTCTCGCTTTTATGCCTAGCTAGGGTGTTAAACGATAGCGCTCGTTGGGAGGCAACCCAATTTTATTTTTATGCCTTGCTTTTTGTTCCTGTTTAGTAATAAATAATTCATATAGCCTCTGGTTAGATGTGGTTTTATGTTTTAATTAGTGTTTGTGCCAAGTAGAACCTATATGATCATCTTGGGTGATAGTTAATTTGATCTTGCTGAAAAACAGAAACTTTTGCGTGCACGAGAATAATTTTAGTAAATCACAGAAACGTCCTTTTCAGCTGATTCTTTTTGCAGAAGGTTAATAGACAAATTTCCTAGTACTTCCTATTTTTGTAGGATTTTTCGGGTTAAAAGTATTCGAAAGTTACAGATTACTACAGACTGTTCTGTTTTTGACAGATTCTGTTTTTCGTGTGTTGTTTGCTTATTTTGATGAATATATGGCTAGTATCGGGGGGTATGAACCATAGAGAAGTTGGAATACAGTAGGTTTAACACCAATATAAATAAAGAATGAGTTCATTACAGTACCTTAAAGTGGTGGTTTGTTTTCTTGCACTAACAGAGCTCATGAGATTTTCTGTTGAGTTTTGTGTTGTGAAGTTTTCAAGTTTTGGGTAAAGATTTGATGGATTATGGAATAAGGAGTGGAAAGAGCCTAAGATTGGGGATGCCCAAGGCACCCCAAAGTAAAATTCAAGGACAACCAAAAGCCTAAGCTTGGGGGTGCCCTGGAAGGCATCCCCTCTTTCGTCTTCGTCCATCGGTAACTTTACTTGAGGCTATATTTTTATTCACCACATGATATGTGTTTTTCTTGGAGAGTCTTCTATGATTTGAGTCTTTGCTTTTTAGTTTAACACAATCATCCTTGATGTACACACCTTTTGGAGAGACACACATGAATCGGAATTTATTTGAATACTCTATGTACTTCACTTATATCTTTTGAGCTAGATAATTTTGCTCTAGTACTTCACTTATATCTTTTTAGAGCACGGCGGTGGTTTTATTTTATATAAATTATTGATCTCTGATGCTTCACTTATATTATTTTGAGAGTCTTTTAGGACAGCATGGTATTTGATTTGGTTATAAAAATAGTCCTAATATCATATAGAGTGCATTAAATACTATGATAAAATTGATACTTGATAATTGTTTTGAGATATAAAGGTGGTAATGTTAGAGTCATGCTAGTTGGGTAATTATGAAATTGAGAAATACTTGTGTTAAAGTTGGCAAGTCCCGTACCATGCACGTATGGTGAACGTTGTGTGACAAATTTGAAGCATGGGGTGTTCTTTGATTGCCTTCCTTATGAGTGGAGGTCGGGATCGCGCGATGGTTAACTTCTACCAACCCTTCCCCTAGGAGCATGCATAGTAGTACTTTGCTTCGAGGGCTAATAAAATTTTGCAATAAGTATATGAGTTCTTTATAACTAATGTGAGTCCATGGATTATAGGCACTCTTACCCTTCTGCAATTTGCTAGCCTCTACGGTACCGTGCATTGCCCTTTCTCACCTTGAGAGTTGGTGCAAACTTCGCCGGTGCATCCAAACCCCGTGATACGATACGCTCTATCACACATAAACCTCCTTATATCTTCCTCAAAACAGCCACCATACCTACCTATTATGGCATTTCTATAGCCATTCCGAGATATATTGCCATGCTACTTTCCACCGTTCCGTTTATTATGACACGCTCCATCATTGTCATATTGATTTTGCATGATCATGTAGTTGACATCATATTTGTGGCAAAGCCACCTTCATAATTCTTTCATACATGTCGCTCTTGATTCATTGCATATCCCGGTACACCGCCGGAGGCATTCACATAGAGTCATATTTTGTCCTAAGTATTGAGTTGTAATTCTTGAGTTGAAAATAAATAGAAGTGTGATGATTTTCATTTATAGAGCATTGTCCCATGTGAGGGAAGGATGATGGATACTATGATCTCCCCACAAGTCGGGATGAGTCTCCGGACTTTACGAAAAATAAAAGAGGACAAAGAAGCCTAAATAAAAAAAGAGGCCAAAGAAGCCCACCAAAATAAAAGAAAAAGAGAAAAAGAGAAAAAAATGAGAGAAAAAAGAGAGAAGGGACAATGTTACTATCCTTTTTCCACACTTGTGCTTCAAAGTAGCACTATGATCTTCATGATAGAGAGTCTCCTATGTTGTCACTTTCATATACTAGTGGGAATTTTTCATTATAGAACTTGCCTTGTATATTCCAATGATGGGCTTCCTCAAAATGCCCTAGGTCTTCATGAGCAAGCAAGTTGGATGCACACCCACTCAGTTTCTTCTGATGAGCTTTCATACATTTATAGCTCTAGTGCATCCGTTGGATGGCAATCCCTACTCGTATTGACATCAATTGATGGGCATCACCATAGCCCGTTGGTTAGCCGCGTCAATATGAGACTTTCTCCATTTTTGTTCTCTCACATAATCCCCATCATCATACTCTATTCCACCCATAGTGCTACATCCATGGCTTACACTCATGTATTGCGTGAGGGTTGAAAAGGCTGAAGCGCGTTAAAAAGTATGAACCAATTGCTTGGCTGAAACCGGGGTTGTGCATGATGGGAGCATTTTGTGTGACGAAAATGAAGCATGGCCAAACTATATGATTTTGTAGCGATAAACTTTCTTTGGCTATGTTATTTTGATAAGACATGATTACTTTGTTAGTATGCTTGAAGTATTACTATTTTTATGTCAATATTAAACTTTTATCTTGAACCTTTTGGATCTGAACATTCATGCCACAATAAAGAAAATTACATTGAGAAATTATGTTAGGTAGCATTCCACATCAAAAATTCTGTTTTTATCATTTACCTACTCGAGGACGAGCAGGAATTAAGCTTGGGGATGCTTGATACGTCCCCAACGTATCTATAATTTTTGATTGTTCCATGCTATTATATTATCTGTTTTGGATGTTTATGGGCTTTATTATACAATTTTATATTATTTTTGGGACTAACCTATTAACCGGAGGCCCAACCCAAATTGTTGTTTTTGCCTATTTCAGTGTTTTGTGGAAAAGGAATATCAAACGGAGTCCAAACGGGATGAAACCTTCGGGATAATTATTTTTGGAACAAACGAAATCCAGGAGACTTGCAGTGGACGTCAAGAAAGAAACGAGGAAGCCACGAGGCAGGGAGGCGCGCCCAGGGGGGTAGGCGCGCCCCCCACCTTGTGGGCCCCTCGTGGCTCCCCTGACCGACTTCCTTCGCCTATATATACTCATATACCCTGAAAACATCCAGGAGCACAATGAAACCCTATTTCCACCGCCGTAACCTTCTGTACCCATGAGATCCCATCTTGGGGCCTTTTCCGGCGCTCCGTCGGAGGGGGAATCGATCACGGATGGCTTCTACATCAACACCATAGCATCTCCGATGAAGTGTGAGTAGTTTACCTCAGACCTTCGGGTCCATAGTTATTAGCTAGATGGATTCTACTCTCTCTTTGGATCTCAATACAAAGTTCTCCTTGATATTCTTGGAGATCTATTCGATGTAATTCTTTTTGTGATGTGTTTGTCGAGATCTGATGAATTGTGGGTTTATGATCAAGATTATCTATGAACAATATTCGGATCTCCTCTGAATTCTTTTATGTATGATTTGTTATCTTTGCAAGTCTCTTTGAATTATCAGTTTGGTTTGGCCTATTAGATTGATCTTTCTTGCAATGGGAGAAGTGCTTAGCTTTGGGTTCAATCTTGCGGTGTCCTTTCCCAGTGATAGCAGGGGCAGCAAGGCACGTATTTTATTGTTGCCATCGAGGATAAAAAGATGGGGTTTATATCATATTGCTTGAGTTTATCCCTCTACATCATGTCATCTTGCCTAATGCGTTACTCTGTTCTTATAAACTTAATACTCTAGATGCATGCTGGATAGCGGTCGATGTGTGGAGTAATAGTAGTAGATGCAGAATCATTTTGATCTACTTGTCGTGGACATGATGCCTATATACATGATCATGCCTAGATATTCTCATAACTATGCACTTTTCTATCAATTGCTCGACAATAATTTGTTCACCCATCGCAATACTTATGTTGTCTTGAGAGAAGCCACTAGTGAAACCTATGGCCCCCGGGTCTATTTTCCATCATATAAGTTTCCGATCTATTTTATTTTGCAATCTTTACTTTCCAATCTATATCATAAAAATACCAAAAATATTTATCTTATCATCTCTATCAGATCTCACTTTTGCAAGTGTCCATGAAGGGATTGACAACCCCTTTATCGCGTTGGTTGCAAGGTTCTTATTTGTTTGTGTAGGTACGAGGGATTTGCGTGTAGCCTCCTATTGGGATTGATACCTTGTTTCTCAAAAACCGAGGGAAATACTTGCGCTACTTTGCTGCATCACCCTTTCCTCTTCAAGGGAAAACCAACGCATGCTCAAGAGGTAGCAGTAGAGGTAGTTGAAAACTTCCAATAGTGATTGTCAGAGATTTTTCAATAACATTAATACCATTCACTTGGAATTGTTTCTTCAGAAAGTGCACCGTATGCTCATTACCACTGATATGAAAAGTGACCTTGCTTTTGTTGCAATCAATACCATTCACATGTTGTCGTCCTCAGGCATCTCAAGTATAAAAAAGTGAGTCAAAATAGTAACATTGACAACAACAATGGGCACATCCTCACAAATATCGATAGGTATGGCAGTTGATTTATCAACCATTTGCAAAGTTATTTCAGTAGGTGTGAGTTTATTCAAATCAAGTCTTTTATATAAACAGAATGGCATAACACTAACACCAGCTCCCAAATCACATAAGGCAGTTTTCACATAGTTTCTTTTAATGGAGCAAGGTATGGTTGGTATTCCTGGATCTCCAAGCTTTTTAGGTACTCCATCTTTAAAAGTATAGTTAGCAAGCATAGTGGAGATTTCAGCTTCCGGTATTTTTCTTTTATTGGTGATGATGTCTTTCATGTACTTTGCATAAGGAGGCATTTTTAAGATATCAGTCAAGCGAGTATGCAAAAAGACTGGCCTCAGCATTTCAGCAAAGTGTTCAAATTCGTCATCATCTTTCTTTTTAGTTGACTTAGGTGGAAAGGGCATAGGTTTTGAACCCATGGTTCTCTTTCATTTCTATGTTTTCTAGCAACAAAGTCTTTTATCCTATATTTTATTCTTGGGTTGTGGGTTATCAAGATCAACAGCTGGTTCTATCTCAACATCATTATCTGGTTCTTTATTAGGTTGAGTGTCTTCATGAACCTCATCATTATCTTTTTCATTATCATAAGGTGAGTGTTCACTACCAGATTGAGTTTCATCATCGGAGATAGAAGCTTCATTATCATTATTAGGAGGTTTTTCTACTTCGGGTTCACTATAGGCAGGCAAAGTCCTATCATTTTTCTTCTTCTTTTTCTTTTTAGAAGGACTAGGTGCATCCGTGTTAATTCTTTGAGAGTCTTGTTCAATTCTCTTTGGGTGTCCCTCAAGATAAAGTGGTTCCTGAGTTATTTTACCTCCTCTAGTTGCTACTCTAACAGCAAAGTCACTTATATTATTGTTCATTTCATCAAGT
Source organism: Triticum dicoccoides (assembly GCF_002162155.2). Classification (NCBI taxonomy): domain Eukaryota; kingdom Viridiplantae; phylum Streptophyta; class Magnoliopsida; order Poales; family Poaceae; genus Triticum; species Triticum dicoccoides. The sequence goes on along the minus strand of NC_041387.1, from coordinate 246,165,248 downwards.
AACTCTCTTTGGGATTTAGCAACTTGCTCTAATTGATTTTGAACCATTGAGGCTTGCTTTCCTACACCTCTAACATCATTTGAGGTTCTAAATAACAAGTCATTTAAGAGAGCAATCATATCAGAATTATATTTCAATTGTTTCATAACATTTGCATTAAAGTGACAGTGCTTTCTAATGTAATTATCAAACTCATAAAGGCATTGACTAGGATGTTTATTATGAGGATCATCACTATCATTGAATTTCATTAAAGAATTTACCTCTACCACCTTAGGTGGTCGTGGTGTATCAAGCCCATGTATTTCTTAAATAGGTTGTAAATTTTTAACATCCTCTGCTTTAATACCTTTTTCCTTCATAGAATTCTTAGCCTCTTGCATATCTTCAGGACTGAGACATAAAATACCCCTCTTATTCGGAGTGGGTATAGGCGGTGTTTCAGGAGGAGTCCAATCATAAAAAGAATCAATATATTGTTCAATAATTCTTCAGCTTCCTCAATAGTTCATTCCCTGAAAATACAACCAGCACAACTATCTAGGAAATCCCTAGAAGCATCGTGTCGTGGTGGGTGCACGGCAGATGCCAAGCGATGGATAAGGAGAGGAGGAGGCTCAAGGGCGCTGGTGGACTCCAGAGGCGAGGTTGGCATGAGCGGGCGTGGGACGCCGGACATACCCAGGTTCGGGGCTCTCCGAGAGATAACACCCCTAGTCCTGTCGACTGTAGTTGGATGGTCGATAGTACAATGTTGCTCCTGGAGCTGTATGGAGGAGAAAGGAAGCTGGCCAAGGCTTGGGCTGCTCCTTCTCTCCGGTGTTGCTGTTTTGGTGGCTAGTTCTATGCTTACTTGCTTTTCTCTCGTTATATGTTGCTTTCCCGTATGATCGTGGGCTCCTAGGGGGTTTTATAGACCAACCCCCGGGGGGTACAATGGTAATGTTACAAGTCAGTGGGTCTGTATTGTCGGTGTACGGGGACCCGGGCTGGGTCCCGCGAGGGCTTGTGGTTCGTCGGGTTCCCCTAGGTGCGGGCCCCGCGTGCTTAGGGGGACTGTGCGCCATCTTGTCGACCGTCAGGGCGCGGCCGAGTCGAGTTGCGTATAGTGCTCTCCGTCAGGTTGCCGCTTGCTGTCGTCAGCGGTGAGGGCGGGGGCACTGTAGCCACGCCGGCCCTGGTCAGCGGGTAGGTGAGGGGCACTGTTGCCACGCTCCGGCTGACCAGAGGCATGGGCGGGGCACTGTTGCCTCGGTCTTCGTTGATTGAAGACTCGTCCCCATCGTACGGCCTGGATGGGACGGAGCTGACCCGCGGCTGGATTGCGTAGCACTCCATGGGTGGCACTGGCTTGTCGAGGAAGCTTTGGTCGTGCCGGGTTCGGCTATCTTGCGCTAGTCGTTGGGGCCGAGTCGACGTGTCTTGCCGGGTCGGTGAGTCTAGCCGGGTTGCGGGGTTTGGCCGGGTCGAGCGACCCGGCCAAGCGCATGCCGGTTTTGAGGGGCGGTGCCAGCCCTGTCGTTTTTGAAGAGGATCCGGGTTCCGTTGCCGGCCCGAGGTCCATCCCCCCGACAGTAGTCCCCGAAGCTGTGAAGGTCCGCCGTCTTCGGATGAGTGGGCCTTCATAGTTTCCCCCTTAAGCAAGGCGGATTCTGCGAGCGCCGGGTACGGCAACACCCACTATGTGCCGGTTTTCTCGGAAACCGGATCGCGGCATCCCGGCCATGGCGGGAACCGAGGAGTCCGTCGAATCTTGGGGCAATCCCTCGGGCTTCGCGCGGGCACCACATGGTGCCCGGAAGTCAGAGGGGCCTGACAGGCCACGCGCGTGACGGGACTGGGCGACGGGCTGGGGCCCACCGCCGCACACCCTCAGCCCATGCGCGCGGATTTATTACGGCGTCCGGGGGCCAGTTGCTCTTCCCCGGGCAGTTACTGCGCGTGTACGTGCGCACTTATTGCGGGGTAGTGGAACGGGCGTGTGCAGACGATCCCACTTCCCCACTTCCCCACGTTCAAACCGAGGGTTGTAAATCAGGGGGCAGGGAGGCGGCGAACATTATTCTCGCTCGTGCCCTCCTGTCCCTTTGCTCTCGCTCCACTCTTTGCAACTGACACACTGCCGCGCTCGCTGCTCCGAGCAGAACTCCTTCGTCGTTCGTCTTCTTTCTTCTTCCTTTGATCATGGCATTGCCATCGGGCTCCTGGATGGGTTCTGATGTCACCACCGATCACCCAACTTCGGGCGTCGCGGCGCCTGCCGCGGGAGACGGTCGTCGGCATCCGTCTCCCGTGCGGCGAGCAGAGGCCCCGGCCCGAGGAGTAGGAGCGCGTGGTCTTCCTCACGCACTTCGAGCGCGGGTTTGGGCTGCCGGCGAGCACCTTCTTCCACGCGTTCCTGGAGTTCTTCGGGCTCCAGCCGCATCATCTTGGCGCCGGCGCCATCGTCCATCTCTCCGGCTTCGTCACCCTCTATGAGGGGTACCTGGGGGTCGAGCCCACGATCGACCTCTGGGCACGCTTCCTCTCCTTGAAGCAGCAGGGGCGTCGGCCGGGGAGTTCGCCGACTGCGGCGCCGCCGTCATCTCGAAGCGGTCGGGGGCGGATTTCCGCAAGATCCCGCTAGAGGATTCTGCCAAGAAGTGGCAGAACTCCTTCTTCTACGTCTGCAACCTTGGTGCGGACCGCATCAATCTTATGGCCTTCGCTATCGTGCCGCCGTGGGCGAAGACGAACTGAGGCTTCTCGCCCAGGCGCCCGTCGCAAGTGATCGTCAATCTCTGCGAGCGGGTGACGGTGATGAGGACGCGGGAGGGGCTCACCGGCACAGACCTCCTCGCCGCGTTCATCATGCGCGGAGTCCTCCCATTGCAGAGGCGCTCCTGCCTCATCGGAGAGATGGTCGGCCTTCAAGACCCCAACCGCATGGGGTCGATGCGGCTGTCGGCGGAGCAGATCGCGCGCGGAGTGAATGACATCTCCAAGGCCAACCTTGGAGAGGACTGGCGGTTCGGCAAGGTGTCGTACAGCGAGTCGAACCCGGCACCGCAGGTGAGTGTCTGGTCCTCTTACTTTGCTACTGCGCACCTTCTCATCTATACCGGCGTGACGCGGGAGGTGCTTCTGAACGCGATCCGGCATCCTTACGCCCGGGCTCCGTCGCAGGTGGCGCCAATGGCACCAGAGGAGCCCGCGGCCCATGGCGGGGAGGAGGAGGCCGAGTCCGACGCCAGCGCTAGGCGTCGCCTGGGTAAGTCTTGCATTTTTCTTCATGTGTCTTGAATTGCTGATCACGGCATGGTGTGGGCGATGCTGACACCGGTTGTTGGTGCAGTGGCATTGGGTGGGGAAGGCGGCGACGCGGGCGGGGCCGGGTCCTCGCATGGGGCGACGCCAAGCCGCCCACATGGGAAAGACAGCGTCGTGCCGCGACCCCGGGCCCCAAAACGCACAGCGGACCCGGCCGGGGCCGGGAGGCCGGCCAAGAGGAAGCGCGGCGCCGGGCACGGGAGGCCAACCCCGGTCCCTGTCTTGTTGGGGTAAGCTTTATCTTCCGAATGCATCTGGATCGCCGAGCTAGTCTTGTTTCTTTTTTTTGCTCATTCTGTCTTCTTCTTCAGGTCGCCAATCGCACTGGCGAGGGCGGCTACAGAGGTCGCGGCCACCGTAGGGGCTGCGTTCAGCAGGAGCCAGTCCGACCGCGCCGACCAGGCCGAGGTGGAGGGACAGGCCGACTCGGACCTCGGCCTGGACCCGAACGACGACGAAGCCTTGGCCTGGTGGGACAGGAACAGGGCGGAGGCGGAGCTGGAGGCGGCGTCGGTCCGGGCTTGGACCGACGCGGCGGAGGCATGGGCGCGAGTCGGCGCGGAGCCGGCCTGGCGCAAGATGCCGGAGGGCACGATGGTGGCGGCGACGGTCTTTGAGCCGTCGTCGGTGAGGGAGCGCGGCCATGGAGGCCGGGCTGAGGTGGTGATCCTCAACCGGGAGGTCGTGGAGGTGGGGGATGATACCCCGCCGCGGGCCGACGTGGTCGAGCGGGCGGGGGCTGATGGTGGTGGAGGCGCCGCCGTCTTGGAAGAGGCACTGCGGGCGGCGGTGCCGGAGGCGCCGCCAATGTTGGAGGAGGCACAGCGGGCAGCGGTGCCAGAGGCCACCCCGGCAGCTAGGCCGGTGGTGACACAGCAGGTCGTCCCGGCGTCCGGACCGGAGGAGGCGACGCAGGGCGTCCCGGCCTCCGGGTCATCGTCGGTGCCGGGAGGGGCGTCGGAGGAGGTGCTGGCCGCGTTGCGAGCGGCCAGCGGGGAGCACGCCTTGGTGCCCCGGAAGGGAGAGCGCCGAGCTGCCGCGCCACAGCCGACGCGGAGCGGGGGCGGCATTGTCTTCGGGCCTCAGACCCAGGAGGAGGCAGCGCTGGACGCCGTTAGCTGCCGCCTGCGAGGCCAGACGGAACGGCTCGAGGCCTTCGCCCAGGCCGAGGTGGAGCAAACGCGCGACCTGGAGCACGCCGTTCTGGTAAGCCTTCTCTTCCTTGCGATTTTTTCTTTGTGGGGGCGCGCCAGCGCACCCACTGGGTGTAGCCCCCAAGGTTCGGGCCAACTACGTAGTAGTTGGGTCGAATCTTTAGAGTGTTGGCCTTGTTTTGATTTCTGCTTTCTTCAGCATCTCGACGCCTTCCGGGTCGCCGCGTACAACCGTCTCCTAGGCAAGCATCGGGAGCTCATGGAGCAGCTTGCTGCCAAGGAGGAGGAGCTCCGCGTCGCCGCAGGTATTCTTGTGCTCTTTTCTAGTGGGGGGAGCTAGCGCACCCACTGGGTGTAGCCCCCGAGATTCAGGCCAACGGTGTAACAGTTGGGCCAAATCTTAAGTTTTGTCTTCATATTTGCTGAACCCTTCTTTTTTCGCAGCCGAGGTGCTGTCCTGGCGGACTCGTCTGCTTCGGGCCGGTCATCACTATGACCGGCTCGTTGCCGACACCGGCCGTCTTGGCATTGAGGCGGCGTAGGCGGCCGCGGCCCGGCGGTCTCTTGACGAGGCCAACCAACTGCATGAGCAGCTGGCGGGTCACAAGAGTCGCCTCGAGGCCGAGGTGGAGCTCCTTAAGGCGGAAGCCGCCAAGGTGGTGGAGGCACAGCAGGCCCTGGTGGAGGCGGACTGGCAGCGCGGCCAGCTGGCCGACGACAAGGGCCGGCTCCAGGCTGAGGTGGATTGCCTATGGGGGCAGGTCACCACGGTTGAGGGGGCCTGTCAGGACGAGGCCCATCGCCGCGAGGCAGCCGAGAAGGCGGCCGACGACAAGGATGCCGAGCTGAAAGCGGCCCTTGCCAAGGTGGCCGATCTGGAGAAGGCGCTCCAGCAGCGCGACCGCGCCATCGAACGGGAGCGGCGTGGTACGTTGCTTGAGGCGCAGCACCTGGAAGAGTCCTTCTTCAGTAAGTGCTTTTTCTTGTAATTTGCCGGGTCGGGATCCGGCCTTTCTTCCTTGTTGTTCTTCTTGTAACGTGCTTCTTCTTTTGCGGCAGGGGCCTTCCTGGAGATGCAGCGCCTGGCGGAGGAAGCCGTCCACTATCAGCGCAACCCGACCAGAGTCGTTGGGTCCGGGACGGATCCGAGGGTGGCCTGGACCTTCCCGGAGATCATCGCTGCCGCTGAGGCCCGCCTGCGGGTCCTGGGAACGCAGATGGAGCGGCTATCCCGGGCAGGCACCACGATGACGACGGCCCTTTGGCCGGACTCCGTCCAGACGAGCAGCTTCTCGCGCCTGGCGTGTTGGTTGGAGACGGGGCCTGACCGGCTCCATGAATGGCGCATCTCCGCCGCTCGTGCCAGTGCTGAGATGGCGCTCCGATTCGCGCTGTCTTGGCATCCAGACCTGCAGCTAGACGCGTTGATGGGCTAGCGGGCTGGCTCGGAGCAGCTCTTGCAGGAGCAAGCCGGCCGGATTGCCTCCCGGGCCAGCTACATCGCCGAGTTCGCCTTCCACAATCAGTTCCATCCGGAGCGGACGGAGGACGGCAGGGCCATGGACGGCGACGACTACGGCTTGCTTCTCCACGATCCGGAGGGGAGCTCGGAGGAGACGGGTGTCTATCACAACGCGGGTGTTGAGGAGGACACTGGCGCCTCGCAGGACCCGGAGGCCGCCAGGGGAGAGCCATCGATGTCGCGACGCGGCGCTGGAGATGCCTGAGACACTTTATATAAAACTTTGTTAAGTAGCAAGTCCACCCACCCACTGGGGGTTTTAGGGTGTAATGAACTCGGGCCGTTAGCCTTTTCTTAAGTATTTGTGTGAAAATGTCGTGAGTATTTTTGCTCTTGCCTTCCGTTTTTTGGACCGATTTCATGCGCTTTTCCTTTCTCAAACCTCCCCCCTGCGAGTCTGACGGCCGAGGCTCCGGTCCATGACAAGGAGTTTGATTCTTCAAGAGGAGCGCGCGGGACTTGGGCCCTTCGAAGCGTTGGGCGCGAGCGAAACACCCACTGGGCCGGCTGGCGGCAATCCGGCGAAGTCGGTTGGCGATCAGCCGGTCGTGCGGCTGTCTATTTGATGAGTGGCGGTCCGAGTTGATCGACCCGACAGCCTTTGACTTAGTGTATGAAGCGTAAAGGAGCTTTGGCCCGTTGTACTTGCCAGCCGACAGCCAAAGCTGGATCTGTGGCTTTAGGGCGAAGTGGGGGACCGCGGCATCCTAACTTTATCAGGAATCACCAAGTAAGGCGGCGGGGTGGCAACCGAGCCGGCCAGCCCCTGAGCCCCCGGGTCGAGCGAGTCGGACCGGTGGCCGGGTTCAGTGGTATAATGATGTAGGAAAATAAGGACACAATAAATTGGTCAACAAAAGGCAGCCCCCGAGTCTCGTACGAGAACCCTATAGTTTCATACGTTTACAAAAGTCTACGACACATACACTCGTGCGGCTAACTGTAAAACGGGTGGAGGAGTTCCACGTTCCACGGCCGGGTTGTTTCTTCGCCGGCGGTGTCCTTCTTGCACTTTCTTGACTTGCGTGCATCGATGAGGTAGTAGGCATTGCGGTCGCGCAAGGCCCAGCTCATGATGAATGGGCCCTCCCATGGAGGGTACAGCTTGTGTTGGTCTGCTTGCTCTTGGACGAGTCAGAGGATGAGGTCGCCCTCGCGGAACGCAAGGGGCTTGATCTTCTTGTTGTGGTAGTGCCTCAGGCCTTGCTGGTAGATGGCCAAATGACTGAGCGCTAGGAGGCGTGCTTCTTCGAGCGGGTCGACACCGTCTTCGCGGGCTTCTCTGGCTTCGGCTTCGGTGTACATCACGACGCATGGCGAGTCGAACTCGACGTCGGTCGGGATGGCGGCTTCGGCTGCGTAGACAAGGAAGAACAGGGTGAACCCAGTCGACCGATTCGGCATGGTGCGGAGACTCCAGAGAATGGCTGGCAACTCGTCAAGCTAGCTGTCGGGTGAGCGGATGAGTGGCTCGACGAGTCGCGGCTTGACGCCGGACAGGATGAGTCCGTTGGCCCGCTCGACCTGCCCGTTTGACTGCGAATGCGCAACGGAGGCCGGGTCGAGGTGGATGCCGGAGACAGAGCAGTATTGCTCGAGCGCGCCCTTGGCGAAGTTGGTGCCATTGTCGGTGATGATGTTGTTCGGCATGCCGTAGCGCACCGCCATGTCCTTGATGAACCGGACGGCTGTTGGCCCATCCAGTTTCTTGATTTGTCTTGCCTTGATCCACTTGGTGAATTTGTCCACTGCCACCAGCAGGTGCGTCATGCCGCCTCGAGCGGTTTTGAAGGGTCCCACCATGTCGAGTCCCCAGACCGTGAAGGGCCAAGCGATCGGTATGGTGCGGAGTGCTGCGCCGGCTGGTGGCTGCATTTGCTGAAGCGCTGGCATCCCTCACACTTGAGGACGAGCGACTCGGCATCTTGGAGGGCCGTGGGCCAGTAGAAACCGTGGCGGAACGCCTTGGCCACTAGGGATCGCGATGCGGCGTGGTGCCCGCACTTGCCCTGATGTATGTCGAGGAGGATGTCAATGCCCTGTTCCTACTCGAGGCAGCGCTGGAACACGCTGGTGCAGCTGCGCTTGACGAGCTCGTTGTTGATGATGTTCTAGGTGGACGCCCGGCGCTGCACTTGCCGAGCTTCAGTCTCGTCCATGGGGAGAACCCCATTCTCCAAAAATTCTGATATTGGGAGGGCCCAAGATGGAGCCGTAACCACGGCGAAGACGGCCACCAGGGTGGGTTCCGAGTCGGCAGCCCCCGGGTCGGGGATGGCGACAGCCGGGTCCGGGACGATGGTGGCCGGGTCGAGCTGAGCAGCCCCCGGGCCGGCTTGAGGTGCGGCCGGGTCGTGTGGAACGTGGATGGACTCGGAGTCCGGTGATGGCTTGACGAACGGCTTGCGCAGATGCTCGAGGGAGACACCAGATGGGATGGCTTGTCGTCACGAGGCGATCTTGGCGAGCGTGTCGGTTCCTTCGTTCTCCACATGCGGGATGTGGAGGAACTCGCAGCCCTCGAAGGATCCAGACAGCTTCTGGACGAGGAAGCGGTAGCTTGCCATGTTGGAGTCGCAGGCGTCCCATTCGCCGAAGCACTGCTGCACCACCAGGTCCGAGTCGCCGTAGCACAGGATGCGCTGGATGCCGAGTTCCTTGGCAAGCCGGAGGCCGTGCACAAGGGCTTCGTACTCGCCGACGTTATTGGAGGCGGCGAAGTGGATCTAGAGCACGTAGCGGAGTTGGTCGCCCTTCGGGGACGACAGTACGATGCCGGCCCCCAAGCCGAGTCGCATCTTGGATCCGTCGAAGTACATGTGCCAATGCGTCGAGTCAGGGGGCAGCGGCAAGTACTGGGTCTCGGTGCAGTCGACAAGGAAGTCAGCTAGGGCTTGAGACTTGATCATGGTGCGGGGCTCGTAGAGGATGGTGTTGCCGGCTAGCTGGATCGCCCACTTGGTGACCCGGCCAGAGGCGTCCCGGCACCCGATGATTTCTCCGATAGGCGTCGTGCTGACCACGATGACGACATGCTCTTGGAAATACTGCTTTAGCTTCTTGGCGGTAAAGTACATGCCATAACACATCTTCTGGTAGTGCGGGTAGTTCTGCTTGGAGATGGAGAGCACCTCGCTCAGGTAGTAGACTGGGTGCTGGACGGCTTGGATCTTGCCCTTCTCTGGTCGCTCGACCACCAGGACCGTGTTGACCGCCCGCGAGGTTGCGGCTATGTAGAGCAACAGCGGCTCCTTGTTGGTTGGCACGGCCAGGACTGGTGCGGTGGAGAGCATGCGCTTGAGGTCTTGGAAGGCCTCGTCTGCCTTACCGTTCCATTCGAACGGGCTTGTCTTCTTCATCAGCTGGTACAGGGGTAGTGCCCTCTCGCCCAGCCGGCTTAGGAACCGGCTAACCGAGGCCAAGCATCCGGTGAACTTCTTGACATCGCGCAGCTGAGCCGGCTTGCGCATGCGCTCGATGGCCTTGATCTTCTCCGGGTTCGCCTCAATGTCGCGTTCCAAGACGAGGAAGCCGAGTAGCTTTCCGGCCGGGACGCCGAAGACGCACTTTTTCGGGTTAAGCTTGACCTTGTATTCGCGGAGGTTGGCGAATGTTTCCTTCAAATCCTCGAGGAGCATGAGCTGCTGCTTTGTCTTCACCACGATGTCGTCCACGTACACGTGGAAATTGCGGCAGAGTTGCGGCAGCAGGAATTTCTGCATGCAGCATTGGAAGGTGGCGTCGGCGTTCTTCAAGCCGAACGACATGGTGATGTAGTAGTACGCCCCAAAGGGGGTGATGAAGGACGTCTTCGGGGTGTCGGCTAGGTCCAGCTTGATCTGGTGGTAGCCGGAGTAAGCGTCCAGGAAGGACAGGATCTCGCACCCGGCGGTCGAGTCAATGACTTGGTCGATCCGCTGGAGAGCAAACGGATCCTTGGGACAGGCCTTGTTGTGGCTGGTGTAATCGGTACACATGCACCAGGTCATGTTCTTCTTCAGGACGAGGACTGGATTGGGCAGCCACTCGGGGTGAAATACTTCCATTATGAAGCCGGCCGCCAAAAGCTTGGCGACCTCTTCACCAATGGTTCTTCTCTTCTCTTCAGAAAATCGTCGTAGGGGTTGACGGACAGGCTTGGCATCCTTGCGGACGTGAAGTTTGTGCTCGGCGTACTTCCTCGGGATACCCGGCATGTCCTTGGGGGTCCATGCGAAGATATCCCCATTCTCACGGAGGAAGTCGACGAGCTCGCCTTCCTATTTGCTGTCGAGGCGGGCGCCTATGACAACGTACTTGCTGCAGCTGGGGTCTTCCGGGTTGAGCTTCACTTTCTTGGTCTCCTTGGAGGGCTTGAAGGCGGCCTCGTCGGCTGGGTCCGGGGTCGGGATCGACGCAGCAGAGGCCTCACCTGCCAGGGCGACGATCCGGTCGAGCTGGCGCCACTCCTCAGCAATGACCAGCGACTCGGCCAACTTGGCGCCGTCTCAGGCGCACTCCAGGGACTTGCGGTAATCGCCGGTGATGGTGATGAGGCCCTTGGGACCCGGCATCTTCATCTTCAGATACGCGTAGTGGGGAACCGCCATGAACTTGGCGAGCGCGGGCCGGCCCAGCAACGCGTGATACGCGCTGGACAGGTCCACCACCTCGAACCAGGTCAGTTCGCGTTGGAAGTGGTTGCTGTCACCGAACAGGACATCAAGCCGGACCCGGCCAATGGGGGAGCAGGAGAGGCCGGGCACGATGCCGTGGAACATCGTCCGGGTCGGCTCCAGGTCCTCGGCCTTGAGGCCGAGCTTGGTCATCGTGTCGCGGTAGAGGATGTTGATGCTGCTGCTGCTATTGATGAGGACTCGGGAGAACTTGCATGTTCGCCACGTGACGATGGTGGGGTTGAGGACGAGGGCGTAACCACCCGGACTCGGCATGACTGCCGAGTGATCCTCCCGGGTCCAAGTGATCGGGCGATCCGACCAATGCATGAACTCCGGCTTGGCCGGGACGATGGTGTTCACCTCCAGCCGAAGGAGGCGCTCGCTGCACTTGTCGTTGTCGAGGTTGGTGAAGACGACGTAGGCCGCGTTCTGGTCTGGGTAGGCATCGTCGCGCATCGCGCCGCCAGCTGGAGGCGGAGGCGGATGTCCCTGTCAGGACCCCGACTCAATGCCACATCGATCTAGCATGTAACACCTCATATCACTTTGCGGTCTCAGGCACGGTATTCCCACGGGTGTCGCCTTACCTTGCCCGGGACCGTTTGCACCTTTTGGCACACGTATATGATAGTGTCGCTAGCAACCATATGACAAGGAGCCCGGGCTGACATGGCTAGTCGTGAACCCAAAGTGGCACTAACTTACATGGACAGGCATACATGACCCAGCAACGAACGTGTCAGTCATCAGCGAGTGAATCCGGGCTGTAGCACTGGGCTAGCAGGACTCTGGTAAACCAGGCTGTAGCGGGATAATAGAACTCCGGTATTCATCGCACGACATTTCCCCAAAGGGACAGACACGGGAACGAAGAAGGACACATGCCGGCCAGCCTAAGTGTTCCGGAGCAGTAGCAAGCTACCATGGCTCAGTGGAAGCACTAGGAGACATTTCCCAGTAAGAGAGGCTACCAAGGATAAACTACTAGATAGTCAGATCCCACACATACCAAGCATTTCAACCATACACACAATATGCTCGATATGTGCAAATACAACAAGGCATCACAACATGACTCTACAACTCAAGTACTTTATTTAAAGGCTCAGAGAGCCATACATATCATACACACAAGTATGGGTCACACGACCCAGCATTCAAGTCATACAAACATATAAGCGAACAGCGGAAGTAACTTGTCTGAGTACAGACAACTAGAAAATAAAAGAGGCTTGGGAAAGCCTGACTATACTACACGGTCCTTCGTGAGCTCAGGATCACCACCTGGGCTTCAGCCTACTCATCGACATCGACGTCTATGAAGAACCCATCAGAAGGGATTGCAGTGTCTTCTGTAAAACGTAAATTAAGCAACATGAGTACAAAGGTACTCAGCAAGACTTACATCAGATCCTACATACATGCACATTATCAACAAGGGTTGGTGGGGTTATTGCAGCAAGCCAGCTTTGACTCTTGGCTAAGCTATCTTACGAGACTCCAACTTGAAATGGTTTTGCGCACTCGAGTCCACTACACACCACTTCAATACACTACCGAGGATCCACCTCCGTCATCCTACGGAAGAGCCATACTCGGCACTCACGCTTATCTTGAGGCTTTTAGTAGTGTCCATTTACTTGTATATGAACTGTATAGGCAACCAAGTAGTCCTTTACCGCGGATGCGGCTATTCGAATAGATGATGTTAACCCTGCAGGGGTGTACTTCTTCATACATGTTTCCACCACTTAGCGTCTGCACACGACATGTACTCGGCAGACTTCAAGCGAAAGCCGACGTGGGTGTAGACCACGACCTACCTAAACACCTAAGTCTCTAGTCTAGGTTTATCGCCTATTCAGGTTCCATCCGCCGGGAGTCCGGTCGAGGTTTCCACATACAGCCCCGAACGATGTGTGCAGGGTTCCCGAGATACCAAACGGGCATCCGGTACACCATGCCACGTACCTGCCACATCACAGCCCACCCCGCGGGTCAGTGCTGCCCACGGCCTCCAGTAAGCTACAAACACCAGAAACTACTTGCAACTCCTGGACAGAGGACTAGGGTGGATAAGAAGTCGAACGAGTCAATTAAGGATCCCAATGTATGGTAGTAGCTGATTCTTAAATCACATATACAAATCTCGGTGCTTATGGACGGTTCCAATGAAACAACCCACCATGTACTCCTACATGGCCTCTCATCATTACCTTTACCAAATCGTGTTCAACACATCACTCTCATTACCGACATGATCATTTCACTCTAGCCCATCACCCAGATGAACCAGACCTGACACGACTCTATGCATAGCAGGCATAGCAAGGTAGGAATAACACATACACATGGCTCAATCAACTCCTACACATGCTAGTGGGTTTCATCTAGTTACTGTGGCAATGACAGGTCATGCAGAGGAAATGGGTTCAACTACCGTAGCACACAGCAGTTTGAAGCGCATTGTCTTAATGCAGTAAAAGAGAGCAGAGGCGAGACCATGGGATTGTATCGATATGATCAAATGGTTGGTTGCTTGCCTTGCGGGTCCGTGGACTAGTATTGCTCTTCGTTAGGGTATTCGCGATACTCCTCGGGGGCAGAACCTGACGGAGAGAGCACCGATATACAATCATCACCAAACAATGTGCAACAATATGATGCATGCATGAGACATGGCAAAATGAGTGTATTGGGATAATGCAACTAAAACCAGATGGGTTTGAACCATTTTGAATCAAAGATTCAAGTTTCAAGCTCATGCATGGCCCTTAATAGTGTTTTATATTGTTCTGCATTAAACAGCAGGTTAACTTGTTTAAACATGCATGAAACCAGTACAGATGGATAGATTGGATTTTTCTGATCATTTTTCATATATAACACTTTGCATTTGGAGCTACAGATTAATTTCTATGAATTTTTGAAGTCTGTAATATATTCTGGAATTTCCTGTATAAGAATAATTCCAGTAATTGAATTACTGCGTCATCATTGCATCAAGGTGACGTTAGTGGTCAACGGGGACAGCCCAGGTCAAACCTGACCAGTGGGTCCCTCGTGTCAGTGTCATTAGTCTAACTAATTTTTAGTTAGTACTAATCCTAGTTAATTAGCAGGCCTGGGCCCTACCTGTCATTGACCTAGGGGGGTCAAACTGGGCCCACCCATGGTCAAACACAGTCAGCGGGGTCAAACTGGCCGGTGTTTAGCCGCCGGCGAGGCCAAACGCGGCGGTGCGGTGCGGGTTTTGTGCTCCGGCGACCAAAACAACGGCGGAGCACATCTACGTGATGCGGGGAGTGAGCCGCGTCCAATGGTGGTGGTGGTTGGGCTCGGGGTCGCCAGAAATGGCGCCAACGACGACCTTGGCGGCTGCCGGAGCTCGGGTGAGCTCGGGCTCGTCGTTACGAGGCACGGCGAGGCGCGTGGAGTGGTGTTGCGGCCTCCTGTGAGTGCGGTGAGGTTAGCGGGCAAGGTGGCGTGGCCGTTGCATGGCCGGAGCCTCGTCGGCGACGAGATCGGCGGCGGCGCGTGTGGGTGAGCTTCGTGCAGTCACTACGGGGCTTGAGAGAGAGAATGGAGAGGATGGGGAGATAGCCAGGCTCACGATGGTCACGGCGGAGCAGACGGTGAGGTCGGGGATGAACTGCTGCGACGGTGACGACAAAGGGGATCTCCGGCAGTGGCGGAGTCGGGCGAGGTCGATGCGGTGGCTTCGGGGCACGCGAGCGCTCGGGGCTCGGCCTGCTCGACCGAAAGGGCGGTGGCGGAGCTCGTGGACATGGTCGGGCAGTGCAAAGACGGCGGTGGCTACGACTATGACAGCGGCGTGGCTGCGGTAGCGTCAGCCATGGCAGAGGAGAGCGAGGAAGAGGCGATGGGGGCGAGTGGACGGGTCTAGGTGGTCCAGGGGGCGACATGGAGGTCGTCCAGCTCGTCCAGGGGCGAGGCGGCAAGCAGGTGGCGCCGTGGCGAGCTCGCACTCGTCGGCGTCACCTCCTTGCCTGCCTGGTGGGGAAGAAGCAGCTGGCTAGCATGGGCCAGCACAGTGCTGGGCTGCCAGGTGGGCCGGGGCGTGGGTTTGGCCAGGTAAGTGGGTTTTCATTTATTTCAGTTTTGTTTTATTTCTGTAGGTTTGTTGCATTTCTAAAAATACTTAGGCATCTCCAAAAATCACCAAACTGCACATGGCCACTGTTTGGAATATATCCAGCATGGAACATTTTAGTTTGAGATTATTTGAGCATTTGAAATATTTTATATTATTTAAATGCCCAAACTCAAATAACTAATGATTTAATCCAGTGACCTTAGGATGACCTAGAAATTTGTGCATCACTTTTGGCAGTGGTTTAAAACCAAGGCAGAGGTGATGAACATTTTAGAAGGGCATTTCAGGTTCATTGAAAATATTTTTAGTAAACCCTAGTTGGTTTCAGGGGGTGCTGGGGGTTCTGTCATCCCCATTTCAAGTTTCTGATGAATGATAAACATGATGCAAGCACTCTAGTGCATGAACTAGCCAGGGTGTGACAACTCACCCCCACTCAGAAAAACCTCGTCCCGAGATTTAGGATCTTCCGGAAAAAGGCGGGATACTCAAGTCGAAGACGATCCTCCCTTTCCCAAGTTGCTTCTTTCTTAGAATGGTGCGACCATTGAACCTTGATAAACTTGATATTATGACGTCGAGTGGTATGCTTGGCTTGATCGAGGATACGAACGGGGTACTCTCGATACGTGAGATTATCTTGAAGATCAAGCGTTTCGTGGTCCACTCCACGGATAGGATCCAAGAAGCATCGCCTGAGTTGAGAAACGTGGAAGACATCGTGGACTCTGGAGAGATGCGGAGGTAGTTCCAATTGGTAGGCAACTTCTCCTCGTTTGGTGAGAATGCGAAAAGGTCCAATGTAGTGAGGAGCCAATTTTCCTTTGGTACCGAAACGATGGGTTCCCTTCAGAGGAGTAACCCGAAGGTAAGCCTTCTCATCAACCTCAAAAGTCATAGCCTTATGTTTTCGGTCATATTGGCTCTTTTGACGAGATTGGGTTGTTTTCAACTTTTCGGGAATGATGCAAACTTGCTCTTCTGCCTCCTGGATCATATCCGGGCCAAAGAATTGTCTTTCCCCGGTCGCTGACCAGTTAAGAGGCGTTCGACACCTTCGTCCATAGAAAATTTCAAAAGGGGCTTTACCCAAGCTAGATTGATAACTGTTGTTATAAGCAAATTCTGCAAATGGAAGGCATTTCTCCCAATCCATTCCGAATGAGATAATAGAAGCTCGAAGCATGTCTTCTAGAATCTGGTTGACGCGTTCTACTTGACCACTTGATTGAGGGTGAAAGGCGGTGCTGAAGGAAAGGCGGGTTCCCATAGCATTTTGGAAACTTTCCCAAAATCGAGAGGTGAAGAGACTTCCTCGATCTGAGTTGATTTCCAGTGGAACACCACGGAGGGACACTATTCGGGAGATATACAAGTCTACTAGCTGGCTGGCGGTTATACTCTCGTGAATAGGCAAGAAATGGGCCACTTTGGAAAGACGATCAATAACGACGAAGATAGCATTATTCCCTCTCTTGGTCCTGGGAAAACCGGTGATGAAGTCCATACCAATTTTATCCCATTTCCATTCAGGAATAGCTAAAGGTTGAAGGGTGCCAGCAGGCCGTTGATGCTCTGCTTTAACGCGACGATAGACGTCGCAATTAGCAACAAATTGAGCAATATCTCTCTTCATCCTAGTCCACCAGAACCTCTGACGTAGGTCTTGATACATTTTGGTGCTACCGGGATGAATGGTGAGAGGAGACTCGTGAGCTTCCTTAAGGATCAACTATCGTAGTTGCCGCTTCTTGGGAACTACTAAGCGGTTTCCGAAGTACACGACACCTTGATCATTCACGGATAAACATGGAGCAACTCCGCTAGCAATGTTCTCCTTGATCCGAGCTACCCCCTTGTCATATTGCTGAGCGGTTATGATATGATCCGTAAGGGTAGGTTTCGCCACCAAGGTGGAAAGGAATCCTTGAGGAACGATGTGAAGGTTAAGCTTCCGAAATTCCTCATGGAGAAGTGGTTGACTTTGTTGTAACATCAGATTGTTACAATAAGATTTACGACTTAGTGCATCAGCCATGACATTGGCTTTTCCTGGGGGTGTAAGTTATCCCTAAGTCGAAATCTGTGATCAACTCGACCCAACGTCTTTGCCTGAGATTCAAATCCGGTTGGGTGAATATATACTTCAGACTTTGGTGATCGGTGAAGATTTCGCAACGATTACCGAGGAGGTAATGTTGCCAGGTTTTGAGTGCATGGACTACAGCTGCAAGCTCTAGATCATGAGTAGGATAATTTTCCTCATGTGGGTGCAATTATCGTGAAGCATAAGCAATTATGTGATGATCTTGCATGAGAATGCAACCTAGTCCTTGTTGCGAGGCGTCACAATAGATAACAAAGTCCTTGGAGAAATCTGGTGGTACCAGTACGGGAGCAGAAGTCAGGCGTCTTTTCAGTTCCTCAAAACTGTGCTCGCATTGTGGGGTCCACTCAAACTTTTTATCTTTCTTGAGGAGTTTAGTTAGAGGTTTAGCAACTTTGGAGAAGTTCTCGACAAAGCGGCGACAATAGCTCGCTAAGCCAAGGAAACTCCAAACTTGCTTAACCGATTCAGGTGGAGTCCAATTAAGAACGGCTTGAACTCGCTCGGGATTGACAGCAATACCCTTACCAGAGATTACATGGCCTAGATAGGTCACTTCTGGCAACCAAAATTCATATTTAGAAAAATTGGCATAAAGGCGATGCTCTTGAAGTTTTATCAACACTAGCCTTAGATGCTCGGCATGTTCTTCCTCATTCTTGGAGTAGATGAGTATATCATCGAGGTAAACCACGACGAATTTATCCAAATACTCCATGAAGATTGAGTTCATCAACCGTGAGAAGGTGGCTGGGGCGTTGGTTAAACCGAAGGACATGACGGTGTACTCGTATTGGCCATAACGAGTAAAAAAGGCCGTTTTGGGAATGTCCCCATTCTTGATCTTGATTTGGTGGTAGCCCAACCTCAAATCCATCTTAGAGAAGACTGAGGATCCGGCGAGCTGATCATACAGGTCGTTGATCCTGGGAAGCGGATACTTGTTCTTTATTGTTACCAGGTTGACGGGTCGATAATCTACAACCATCCGATCCGTACCATCCTTCTTCTTGACGAAGAGGACGGGGCAATCCCATGGAGATGAACTAGGACGGATGAAATCCTTTTTCAAGGACTCATCGAGTTATTTCTTAAGCTTGGCTAGTTCTAGTGGTGCCATCTCATAGGGTCTTCTAGAGATTGGGACAGTTCCTGGAATGAGATCTATCACGAACTCGACATCTCTGTCAGGTGGAACACCTGGCAATTCTTCTGGAAAGACATCCGGAAAGTCACGGACTACCGGAACGTCTTCGTGGTCTGGCAAAGGACTGGCATTAAGAGAATATAGTTGTCGCTTGGCTACTCGGGTCAAGACATTGACTATCTTTCCCGATGGGTGTGTAAGTTGAA
This sequence comes from Triticum dicoccoides, assembly GCF_002162155.2. Taxonomy (NCBI): domain Eukaryota; kingdom Viridiplantae; phylum Streptophyta; class Magnoliopsida; order Poales; family Poaceae; genus Triticum; species Triticum dicoccoides. Next base: position 246,147,028 of record NC_041387.1, on the reverse strand, counting down.
CAATCCTAGAGAAACAATCAATCTTAGCATGATGGGTTGACATCCAGTCCATACCCAAGATGATATTAATATCCTAAGATTTTAGAGCTATCAAAGATGCAAGAAAAACAAGTCTGTCGACCTGAATTTCATTTCCATGGCTCACTCTAGAAGTTTGCCATTTGGATCCCGGGGTTTGAATTACCATGGAGGTGGGCATATCACAAAATGTGGTGTTATGCAGACGAGCATAGCTCTCAGATATAAATGAATGAGATGCTCCAGTATCGAAAAGAACAGATGTCGGATGGCAATTAACAAGGAGCATACCGAGAACGACGTTAGGATCCTCCTAAGCCTCTTCAGCTGAGACACAGTTCACATGGCCACATGCAGCAGTGGCGGGCTTGGCATAGTACACCTTCCCTGTTGGCTTGCCATGGCCAACAGCCTTTCCAGACTGGTTGGGGTTGGTCTGGGGACACTCTCGCATGTAGTGGCCCGGTTCCCCACACTTGAAACACGTCATAGAGCTGGTGTGTGGAGGAACATTGTTGGTTGGTCCACCATAGGGCTTGGCTGGTGCATACTGCTGAGCTGGACGAGGCGCCTGATAGGATGGCCTCAGTGTGAACCTGGGTGGCAGGGCAGTGTTAGGCACCCACACCCAGCGCTTCTGAGGACCAGAACCGGATGAGGAACCCGTGTCACGGCCATGCTTGCGTGTTGCTTCGAAATTAGCCTGACCTGTCTCAGCACTGATGGACTTGTTCACAAGCTTCTGGAAGGAAGTGCACTCATGCAGACGGAGATCACGGTGAAGCTCAGGGCTAAGTCCCTTGCGGAACCTTGCCTGCTTCTTGGCATCGGTGGAAACTTCCTCAGTTGCATAACGTGCTAGGTTACCAAACTCCCTGTTGTATGCATCCACAGAGAGTCTACCTTGGGTGAAACTGCAGAACTCCTCACGCTTAGGGTCCATAAGACCCTCCGGAATGTGATCTTCACGGAAAGCCTCACTGAATTCTGCCCAAGTAGTGACATGGCCAGCTGGGCGCATGGCCTCATAGTTCTCCCACCAGAGACTGGCGGGGCCTTCAAGATGATAGGCAGCAAAAGTGACCTTATTAGCCCCAGCTACGAGTGCAAAATGTAGCTTGTGGGTAATGCTGCGAAGCCAGACATCGGCGTCGAGGGGCTCGACTGAGTGATGGAAGGTGGGTGGATGTAACTTGATGAAGTCACTGAGCGACACCAAGTTATTCCTCTGATGCAGTGCTATGTTCTGTTCGATGTGCTCCAACAAACAGTTGGTCTCCCGCTTGTTTCTCTCAGCCTCCAGCATGACCTCAGACAGAGAAGGAGGATGAGGCAGGTTCACATCCCTAGCTCCACTACCTTCGGCCTGCTCCAGGGAAGCAGGGTTGTTGCGGGTGTTGACCATCCTAGAAAACCAAGACAATGGTTTAGTCCAGAATGATAAGATTCTGACATTGAAATGCAGAATGTAAGGATAACTCGGAATGCAAGATGTTCATCCGTATGACATGGTAAATACAGAAACTGCTACGTTTATTCCATCGTCATACACACCATACAAGGTTTAGTACAAGACCAAACAGAGTACAACTGCGGTGAAAGGAAGATTACATCTCATCGGAAGCATCCCAAGCTACTATACATTATTTTCTACACCTCTGGAAAGTGGTACACACTAAGTCATATCCCACGAGTCACGCAGGACGGTGGACGATATAATTGTTACAATACTAGTGGTGCTACCATCAGCTCAGACATTTCCGTAGTAATCCTCATAGAGATTACCCCCATGTCCTGGAAGCTAGACGTGATCATTTGGAAACAGTCGATCCTGTGGAGCCTGCGGTCCATAAGGACTCGGATGTGGCCTGGGTCCATCAAACGGCGGCAGAAGAGGTCCACGGGGAGGAGTGATGCCCCCTACATCACGCCAATCCATACAGTCCGGCAGAGTAGACCGCACGGGGTACAGATCCGCATATCCATATACCCTGCCTGCACAGCAGGTGCAAACCGGGTCAAAGTGGCCCAGTGATCAGACCGGGAGTTCAAAATCTCCAATTGCAAGGCACGATTTTCACGGTCCTTATCCTCAAGCATATGTGCGGTAGTGCGGAGCAGCGAATCCTCATGAGAAGAGTCGGTGTAAATAGCTGTGAAGTAACCTTCTGCTCTAGGGAGTGACGCTGGCATATAGCGGACGTCAGTGTTCCGAAGAAAGGAAGTTCTAGCCCGCATAATAGTCATCATCGAATAAGCAGTGTCCTGCACGGACATCTCGATGGTAACCCCAAGTCCATATGAGCAATGGAGGGGCTCAGTGGATCCAGGATAGGAAGGGAATATCCTGACGGTGCAGAGGTATTGGCTTTGATTTAAGTCTCTATACTGCTCCTCAATGGTGTACTCGGGATACCATAGGTATCCAGACTCGATCATTATCTGGACCAACATAGCAGTATGGCCAGGTACATTGAGATACCGAGTCAGACGAACAACTTGATTCTGGGTGCGGGAGGCCATCTGAAACATGATGTAATGCAAAGGCATTAGAATTTCTAGCAGAAATTGGACAGCATAACGGCTGTAAATGCTCAAAAAAGATTTTGAGACACTTTGCAAAGGATTGCATAGACACTCAACAACATCATATCAACATTCTGGGTCCATCTTATCAACATAATGGGGTAGTAGAACTGAACTAGGCTTGTATCCATCAAACCTATAAGGTACTACTGATTAGTAACACGTGAACCTGATAGAGAGAAGAGATCCTAATCCTTAACCCCCGGTGGAAGAATAGACTGACTCAGATCAGAATGCCATGAGGTAAAGGAGTAAAAAGAGCCCTACGTTCCATCCCACAATCAATTCCCCTACATATAGCTAAAGCATTTCTAGACTCAACATCAACCAGTTTGGCTTGGAGAACCTACAGGCAGTCCGGCTCTGATGCCAATGCTGTCAGGACCCCGACTCAATGCCACATCGATCTAGCATGTAACACCTCATATCACTTTGCGGCCTCACGCACGGTACTCCCACGGGTGTCGCCTTACCTTGCCCAGGACCGTTTGCGCCTTTTGGCACACATATATGATAGTGTCGCTAGCAACCATATGACAAGGAGCCGGGGCTGACATGGCTAGTCGTGAACCCAAAGTGGCACTAACTTACAGGGACATGCATACATGACCCAGCAACGAACGAGTCCGTCATCAGCGAATGAATCCGGGCTGTAGCACTGGGCTAGCAGGACTCTGGTAAACTGGGTTGTAGCGGGCTAACAGGACTCCGGTATACATCACGTGACATTTCCCCGAAGGGACAGACACAGGAACGAAGAAGGACACATGCCGGCCAGCCTAAGTGTTCCGGAGCAATAGCAAGCTATCATGGCTTAGTGGAAGCACTAGGAGACATTTCCCGGTAAGAGAGGCTACCAAGGATAATAAAGTAGATAGTCAGACCCCACACATACCAAGCATTTCAATCATACACACAATATGCTCGATATGTGCAAATACAACAAGGCATCACAACATGACTCTACAACTCAAGTACTTTATTTAAAGGCTCAGAGAGCCATACATATCATACACACAAGTACGGGTCACACGACCCAGCATTCAAGTCATACAAACATACAAGCCAATAGCGGAAGTAACTTGTTTGAGTACAGACAACTAGAAAATAAAAGAGGCTTGGGAAAGCCTGACTATACTACACGGTCCTTCGTGAGCTCGGGATCACCACCTGGGCTTCAGCCTACTCGTCGACATCGACGTCTATGAAGAACCCATCAGAAGGGGTTGCAGCGTCTTCTGTAAAACGTAAATTAAGCAACATGAGTACAAAGGTACTCAGCAAGACTTACATCAGATCCTACATACATGCACATTATCAAGAAGGGTTGGTGGGGTTATTGCAGCAAGCCAGCTTTGACTCTTGGCTAAGCTATCTTACGAGACTCCAACTTGAAATGGTTTTGCGCCCCCGAGTCCACTACACACCACTTCAATACACTACCGAGGATCCACCTCTGTCATCCTACGGAAGAGCCATCCTCGGCACTCACGCTTATCTTGAGGCTTTTAGTAGTGTCCATTTACTTGTCTATGAACTGTATAGGCAACCAAGTAGTCCTTTACTGCCGACGCGGCTATTTGAATAGATGATGTTAACCCTGCATGGGTGTACTTCTTCATACATGTTTCCACCACTTAGCGTCTACACACGACATGTGCTCGGCGGACTTCAAGCGAAAGCCGACGTGGGTGTAGACCATGACCTACCTAAACACCTAAGTCTCTAGTCCAGGTTTATCACCTATTCAGGTTCCATCCGCAGGGGGTCCGGGCGAGGTTTCCACATACGGCCCCGAACGATGTGTGCAGGGTTCCCGAGATACCAAACGAGCATTCGGTACACTGTGCCACGTACCTACCACATCATAGCCGACCCCGCTGGTCAGTGCTGCCCACGGCCTCCAGTAAGCTACAAACACCAGAAACTACTTGCAACTCCTGGACAGAGGACTAGGGTGGATAAGAAGTCGAGCGAGGCAATTAAGGATCCCAGTGTATGGTAGTAGCTGATTCTTAAATCACATATACAGATCTCGGTGCTTATGGACGGTTCCAATGAAACAACCCACCATGTACTCCTACATGGCATGTCATCGATACCTTTACCAAATCATGTTCAACACATCACTCTCATTACCGACATGATTATTTCACTCTAGCCCATCACCCGGATGAACCAGACCTGACACGACTCTATGCATAGCAGGCATAGCAAGGTAGGAATAACACATAGACATGGCTCAATCAACTCCTACACATGCTAGTGGGTTTCATCTAGTTACTGTGGCAATGACAGGTCATGTAGAGGAAATGGGTTCAACTACCGTAGCACGCAGCAGTTTGAAGCGCGTTGTCTTAATACAGTAAAAGAGAGTAGAGGCGAGAATATGGGATTGTATCCATATGATCAAATGGTTGGTTGCTTGCCTTGCGGGTCCGTGGACTGGTATTGCTCTTCGTTAGGGTATTCGCGATACTCCTCGGGGGCAGAACCTACCGCAGAGAGCACCGATATACAATCATCACCAAACAATGTGCAACAATATGATGCATGCATGAGACATGGCAAAATGAGTGTATTGGGCTAATGCAACTAAAACCAGATGGGTTTGAACCATTTTGAATCAAAGATTGAAGTTTCAAGCTCATGCATGGCCCTTAATAGTGCTTTATCTTGTTCTTCATTAAACAGCAGGTTAACTTGTTTAAACATGCATGAAACCAGTACAGATGGATAGATTGGATTTTTCTGATCATTTTTCATATATAACACTTTGCATTTGGAGCTACAGATTAATTTCTATGAATTTTTGAAGTTTGTAATATATTCTGGAATTTCCTGTATAAGAATAATTCCAGTAATTGAATTACTGTGTCATTATTGCATCAGGGTGACGTCAGTGGTCAATGGGGACGGCCCAGGTCAAACCTGACTAGTGGGTCCCACGTGTCAGTTTCATTAGTCTAACTAATGTTTAGTTAGTACTAATCCTAGTTAATTAGCAGGGCTGGGCCCCACCTGTCATTGACCCAGGGGGGTCAAACTGGGCCCACCCGTGGTCAAACACGGTCAGGAGGGTCAAACTGGCTAGCATTTAGCCCCCGGCGAGGCCAAACACAGCGGTGTGGTGCGGTTTTGTGCTCCGGCAACCAAAATGACGACGGAGCACATCTACGTCATGCGGAGAGTGAGTCGCGTCCAATGGTGGTGGTCGTTGGGCTCGGGGTCGCCGGAAATGGCACCGACGATGACCTTGGAGGCTGCCGGAGCTCGCGTGAGCTCGGGCTCGTCGCTACGAGGCACGGCGAGGCGCGTGGAGTGGTGTTGCGGCCTCCTGGGAGTGCGGTGAGGTTAGCGGGCAAGGTGGCGTGGCCGTTGCGTGGCCGGAGCCTCGTCGGCGATGACCTCGGCAGCAGCGCATGCGGGCGAGCTTCGTGCAGTTGCTATGGGGCTCGAGAGAGAGAGAACGGAGAGGATGGGGAGATAGCCAGGCTCACGGTGGTCACGGTGAAGCAGACGCCGAGGTCGGGGATGAACTGTTGCGACGGTGACGGCGAAGGGGATCTCCGGCGGTGGCGGAGTCGGGCGAGGTCGATGTGGTGGCTTCGGGGCACACGAGCACTCGGGGCTCGGCCTGCTCGACCGAGAGGACGGTGGTGGAGCTCGTAGACACGGTCGGGCGGCGCAGAGACGGCGGTGGCTACGACTACGACAGCGGCGTGGCTGCGGTAGCATCGGCCATGGCGGAGGGGAGCGAGGGAGAGGCAATGGGGGCGAGTGGACATGTCCAGGGGGTCCAGGGGGCGACATGGAGGTCGTCCAGCTCGTCCAGCGGCGAGGCGGCAAGCAGGTGGCCGCCGTGGCGAGCTCGCGCTCGTCGGCGTCACCTCCCGGCCTGCCTGGCGGGGACGAAGCAGCTGGCTGGCACGAGCCAGCACAGTGCTGGGCCGCTAGGTGGGCCGGGGCGTGGGTTTGGCCAGGTAAGTGGGTTTTCATTTATTTCAGTTTTGTTTTATTTCTGTAGGTTTGTTGCATTTCTAAAAATACTTAGGCATCTCCAAAAATCACCAAACTGCACATGGCCACTGTTTGGAATATATCCAGCATGGAATATTTTATTTTGGGATTATTTGAGTATTTGAAATATTTTATATTATTTAAATGCCCAAACTCAAATAACTAATGATTTAATCCAGTGACCTTAGGATGACCTAGAAATATGTGCATCACTTTTGGCAGTGGTTTAAGACCAAGGCAGAGGTGATGAACATTTTAGAAGGGCATTTCAGGTTCGTTGAAAATATTTTTAGTAAACCCTAGTTGGTTTCAGGGGGTGCTGGGGGTTCTGTCATCCCCATTTCAAGTTTCTGATGAATGATAAACATGATGCAAGCACTCTAGTGCTTGAACTAGCTAGGGTGTGATAGTACCGCGCCTGGAGCTGGAGCCGGAGGAGGCGGGACGTCGCCCCTCATGATGCGCTTGGTGATGGCGCATTGCTGAAGCGTGTGCATGGAGGGTCTTGCGCCGCTATGGTGCTTGCAGGGGCGTCGAGCATCTGCTCGAAGCTCATGGCGGGTTGCCATGCTGTCTTGCCGGTTTGCCGGTGCTTCGCCGCCGGGTCCTCCGCGGTCTCGGTGGCCGCAACGAGCCAGTTGTCGTGACACTGCGGTGGCTGGTCGGCCTTGCACTTGTTGTTCTGGTGATGCTGCTACCGGCTGCTTTCTCCGGCCGGCTTCGGAGGGGGAACCAGCTTCACCTTGCCGGCTTCATCCAGCGCCACCTGGATCTTCATGGCGGAGTCGGCGTTGGCATACTTGTCCGCCGTTACCATGAGCGCGGTCATGGTGGCCGGCTCAAAGCGTAAGACCTTGTGCTTGAGGAGGGTGCCTCTCGGCACCCGCTGATGAAGTAATTGATCGCTGGCCTTCATGGATGCCCTCGCAGCTGTTCCGGAGCTTGGTCCATTGTGTGAGGTACTCGCGACCGGTTTCCGTAGGCCCTTGCATGCACATAGCGAGCTGGCTAGGGCGGTCGGGTCACTTGTAGGTCCCCGTGAAGTTGCGAACGAGGGCTTCCTCGAAATCGTCCCACGTGTTGATGCTGCCCATCGGCAGGCTATTCAACCACGTGCAGACCGACCCTTGGAGCATGAGCGGTGCGTAGCGCACGGCGAGACAACGGTTGGCACCGGTGATGCCAATGGCCGTGGTGTAGTCGGTGAGCCAGTCTTCTGCCTTCACGGTCCCGTTATACTTGGGGTGTCGCGGGGGAGCATGAACCCTTTGGGGAAGGGCTCCTCCCAAATGCGTGGGCCGAAGCACGCCGGCCCGATAGCGCCGCTCTCCTCCACCTCCAAGGAGCGAGCGAGCTGATCGAGGCGGTGGCAGGCGTCGGCATCGTCGATGGCGCACGGGCCGAGTCGACTTGCGGCCAGGCCACGGGGGGCCGGGTCGGTTGGAGCCGGACGCCGGCCATGCTGGCCGGGTCCATGCTGGATCTCTGGGACAGGCTCGTCGCCCAATCCGCCAGCGGCTCTGGCAGCCGGATCGCGCCGAGTCCGAGCTCGGCCGGAGTGCGCCTCGCCAGGTGGCGAGGAAGCGGTATGTAGAAGTTCGCCGGGCCTCCCAAGGCGGGCGGAGCCGGATCCCGCCGGCTTGGCGAGCTGGTTGAGGCGGTCCTGCTGGGTGTTGGCGGTGTGGAGGAGTTCGTGCATCCGCCCGATGCGCTCTTTCAGCTCCTCACCCGTGAGCTGGTCCAGGCCGGCTGCGGCTGCCTGGGCAGTGCGCATGTTTTTCGCTGGGGTCTTGTAGACGGTTGGGACAGAGCCGAGAGCCCGGCCGATCACTCCTCCCTGGGCGAGCACATCGGCGACCCGGCTTGGCTCGGCCACGGCGGGCGTGAACCCGTAGGCGGCATTGCGCTCCAACTAAGCAGCGTCCAGGAGACGTAGAGTGGCGGCGAGCGTCTCGGATAGGTCCAGCATCTGCTGGCGCCTTTCCTCGAGCTGGGTTCGAGCCTCAGCGAGATTGGTAGCATCGACGTTGGTGCCAATGGGGATGCGGAGGCTCTGCATCACGGCGCGCAACGGATCGGACGGCTCGGTCTATTCCGTTGTGGCCCTAGCTTCGGCAGCCTTCCTCGTCTTGCTCGACGAGGAGGAGGTGCCATTGCCGGTGACAAAGACCTCCACATGGACGTCCATTGCCCCGGCGGAAACGCCGCCGACGAGGGAGAGGGGGGAGTCGGAGTAGCTGTGCACCTCGCCGGGGTACTCGTCGGCCGCGAATGCATCGGAGATGCGCAGCGCGGCAAAGGAGGCGGCAAGCGCGCCGACGACGTCGTCCGCCAGCGCGACGGACTCGTCAGTGTAGGAGAAGGGACCCATCTAAAGCATGCTCCCGGCCAGCTCCTCGAGATGCCCCACGGTGGGCGTCAAATGTCATGGTAGGCGCAAGGCAGATGCCAAGGGATGGCTAAAGAGAGGAGGAGGCTCGAGGGCGCTGGTGGACTCCAAAGGGGAGGTTGGCATGAGTGGGCGCGGGACGCCGGACATACCCAGGTTCGGGGCTCTCTGGAGAGATAAGACCCCTAGTCCTGCCGAGTGTAGTTGGATGGTCGATAGTACAATGTTGCTCCCGGAGCTGTATGGAGGAGGAAGGAAGCTGGCCAAGGCTTGGGCTGCTCCTTCTCTCCGGTGTTGCTGTTTTGGTGGCCAGTTCTATGCTTACTTGCTTTTCTCTCGTTATATGTTGCTTGCCCGTATGATCGTGAGCTCCTGGGGGGTTTTATAGACCAACCCCCAGGGGTACAACGGTAATGTTACAAGTCGGTGGGTCTATATTGTCGGTGTCCGGGAACCCGAGCTGGGTCCCGCTGAGGTCTTGTGGTTCGTCGGGTTCCCCTAGGTGCAGGCCCCGCGTGCCTAGGGGGGTTGTGCGTTGTCTTGTCGATCGTCAGGGCATGGCCGAGTCGAGTCGCGTACAGTGCTCTCCGTCAGGTTGCCGCTTGCTGTCGTCAGCGGTGAGGGCGGGGGCACTGTAGCCACGCCGGCCTTGGTCATCGAGTAGGTGAGGGGCACTGTTGCCATGCTCCGACTGACCAGTGGCATGGGCGGGGCACTGTTGCCTCGGTCATCGTTGATTGAAGACTCGTCTCCATCGTACGGCCTGGATGGGACGGGAGCTGACCCGCGGCTGGATTGTGTAGCACGCCACGGGTGGCGTTGGCTTGTCGAGGAAGCTTTGGTCGTGTCGGGTTCGGCTGTCTTGCGCTAGTCGTTGGGGCCAAGTCGACGTGTTTTGCCGGGTCGGCAAGTCTGGCCGGGTTGCGGGGTTTGTCCGGGTCGAGCGACCCGGCCAAGCGTGTGCTTGTTTTGAGAGGCGGTGCCAGCCCGTTGTTTTCGAAGAGTATCCGGGTTCCATTGCCTGCCGGGGTCCATCCCCCTGACACATCGGTTAGTCCATTATAGAAGATATCATTATTTCATTTTTCTTAAGAGGATGATCAGGCAAATCATTAAGCAATTGGAGAAGCCTCCCCCAAGCTTGTGGGAGACTCTCTTCTTCAATTTGCACAAAGTTAAATGTTTCCTGCAAGGCAACTTGTTTCTTATGAGCAGGGAAATATTTTTCAGAGAAGTGATAAATCATATCCTAGGGACTACGCACACAACTAGGAGCCAGAGTATTGTACGAAGCTTTAGCATCACCCTTTAATGAGAACGGAAATAATTTGAGGATATAGTAATAGCGAATCTTCTCATCATGAGCAAAAAGGGTGGCTATGTCATTAACCTTAGTAAGATGTGCCACAACAGTTTCAATTTCATAACCATGGAAAGGATCAGATTCAATCAAAGTAATTAACTCTGGGTCGACATAGAATTCATAATCCTTATCATCAATAAAGATAGGTGAAGTAGCAAACTTAGGATCACATTTCATTTTAGCATTCAAAGATCTTTCTTTATACTTGCATAACAATTTTTCTAGATCTTCTCTATCCTTACAAGATTTAATATCTCTAGTTGCCTCCTCACTCATAACATAACCTTTCGGTACCTTTGGCAATTCATATCTATGCTAGTTCTAGTAGGTGTTTCAAGATTTTCAGTTTCAAGCTCATCATTAGTCTCAACAATATCATGTTGTCCTACTCTATCAATTTGTTCATCAAGAAATTCACCTAGTGGTACATTATCATCAAGCAAGGTACTAGCATCATCATGAGTATCATTCATAGCAAAAGTAGCATCATCAACAACTTGCGACATATCAGAATTAATAGCATGTGGTGGTGTTGCAAGTCTATTTATAACAGAAGGTGAATCTAAAGCGGAGATGGATGGCAGTTCCTTACCTCCCATCGACTTAGAGGGAAAAATCTTAGACTTAGCATCCTTCAGATTCTTCATAGTGATAATATCATAATAATCCCAAGTGACTCAACAAATATAGCTATGCTCCCCGGCAACGGAGCCAGAAAAAGGTCTTGATAACCCACAAGTATATGGGATCACAACAATTTTCGAGGGTAGAGTATTCAACCCAAATTTATAGATTCGACGCATGGGGAGCCAAAGAATATTTGCAAGTATTAGAAGTTGAGTTGTCAATTCAACCACACCTGGAGATTAATTATCTGCAACAAAGTGGTCAGTACAAAGTAGTATGATAGCTTAATAGTAGTGGCAACAACAATAGTAACGGTAACAATGATAGCAATGGTTTTGTAGCAAGTGCAGTAGTGACAGTAGTAGTAACTTAGCAAGATCAATATGTAGGAAAATCGTAGGCATTGGATCAGCGATTTGTTGGATATTATTCATCATGTGAGAGCCATAACCTAGGGCGATATGGCACTAGCTCTAGTTCATAAATATAATGTACGCATGTATTCCGTAAATAGTCATACGTGCTTATGGAAATAACTTGCATGGCATATTTTGTCCTACCCTCCCGTTGCAGCGGGGTCCTATTGGAAGTTAAGGGATATTAAGGCCTACTGTCAGTGTCAAAACCGGCGGATCTTCGGTAGGGGGGTCCCGAACTGTGCGTCTAAGGCTAATGGTAACAGGAGGCGGGGGACACAATGTTTACCCAGGTTCGGGCCCTCTCTATGGAGGTAATACCCTACTTCTTGCTTGATTGATCTTGATGAATATGAGTGTTACAAGAGTTGATCTACCACGAGATCGTAATGGCTAAACCCTAGAAGTCTAGCCTATGAGATTATGATTGTCCATGGACTAAACCCTCCGGTTTATATAGACACCGGAGGGGGCTAGGGTTACGCAAAGTCGGTTACAGAGAAAGGAATCTACACATCCGAATCTCCAAGCTTGCATTCCATGCAAAGGAGAGTCCCATCCGGACACGGGAAGAAGTCTTATGCCTTATATCTTCGTAGCCCAACAGTCCGGCCCATGTTAATAGTCCAGCTGTCCGAGGACCCCTTAATCCAGGACTCCCTCAGTAGCCCCCGAACCAGGCTTCAATGACGATGAGTCCGATGCGCAGATTGTCTTCGGCATTGCAAGGCGGGTTCCTTCTCCGAATACTTCAAATTACCTGACTTAAAGAGCAGTATCCGGCTTTCCATTTAATGTCACGCTCATAGGCTTCTGCACCTTCATGATTTCGGCTTCCACGTGTCGAGCGAATACGAGAGGTCCGGGCATTTCTGCACTAACCACCCTGACCATACAAGAAAGTCATCTATTTAAAGAGATGGGGATCTTCAGATCTAGCCCACACCAAGCGCGGAATCCTCAGAGCTTGCCAGTAGAAACCACCCCAACATGGCTAGCGCTCCCAGCTCTTCCTCCCGCCCTCACGGCTCCAAACAGGGCGATTGGGAAAAGTGTTTCGTATCCCACGACCAACTAGTGAAGCTGCAGACACAGGGATTTCTTCCCCCCGCAGATCTAGTCCCAGTTCGAGCCAGATTGGCTTCCTTCGATGATGGGGAGTAGGCAGAGAAGTTCCCCAACCCATCTAGGGGGAACGAGTATGCTTTGTTCCTATTTGTTGAGAGGCGTCGGATTTCCAATCCATCCGTTCCTCCGAGGGCTTCTGGAGTACTATGGCCTCCAACTGTGCAATTTTACTCCTGCCTCTATCCTGCATATCGCGGGTTATGTTGCTCTTTGTGCGCTATTTCTGGGTTGCGAGGCCCATTTTGAGTTATGGAAGAACCTATTTTGCCTCGTCCCTCATAATCAAGAGGGATCAATATTTCAAGTGGGCGGAGCCGAGATATGGCGCATCGCCGGGACCGGATACCTACCCGGCACGCCAAAGAAGGCATCCGAAGAGTGGACTTCCGAATGGTTCTGTATGGAGGATGTCTCCCTTCCCGACCCAGTCCGAATGGGTCTTCCTGAATTTTCAAGTGCTCCATTGAAGAAATGCCTCAGCTGGCGTCCCCGGAGCCTCAGGGAGGAAGATAGCACGGAGGTCCACCAATTAATGAGCAAGATAAAGACGCTCGCTCGATCCGGATTGTCAATAATCGAGGTTATGGCGATATCCATAATGCGAGGGGTTCAGCCACTCCAATACCGAGGGCGTCCTATGCGGCACTTCAATGGAGAAGATGATGCCACCCACTGCGGTCGGAAGGGTCTGGACACTCCCGCCGCTTTGGCGAAAATACTGTCCGGATTATACAAAGGGGAGAAAGAGGAGTTCATCCGCATTAAGCCCATAGATGGGTTTTCCATGTACAACCCTCCCAGCTGGGTGAGTTTCCATCTCACTACTCTACTCCATTTACTCCATGAGTCCTTTTCCATAAATATTAATCCATCCATTTGTAATAGGAATGACGGAAAATCACCAAGGAGATCCACAGCCCCGCACCACAGCCAGAGGACCACAACCGGGCCCTTGACCCCGGATTCGAAGAGGATCTGGATATATTCGTGAAGCTCGGGGAAGGAGTGTTTTACCAGGCGAGCCATGACGGCACAGAAGTGGCCATCATTGCTGACTATCCCGGTCTTCTCCCTGCGTTGCATGTAAGTAATCAGGAGAATTATCCTTCGAAAGGATTTCCTCTTTCCGCCTTACCCACCGCACTATCTTATGCTCTAAAGGGAAGGCGATCAGCATGCCACGCTGCACCTGAAGCGACTCGCAAGAAAGAGGTGCCTATGCCGGGCAGGCCTTTGCATAGGAAGGCAAATAGAAATATGGCCGAGCCTTCATCAAAGAGGTATGGTTTTAAATATGCTCCAGGGCTATCATCTTGGAGTATGACACTATCCATTGTGTCTTGTCAGGAAAAACATTCGCCGGACTGTGTCCGGGGATCCTGTCGGTCATGCCTCTACTAGCCGGATTCCGGACCCTGTCTCAAGGACTGAGGCTAACGCGGAAGTGACACCGAATTGCCCTTCTACGGAGGATTCAGATAAAGTATCCGTCACAAACTCCGAAGTGGAAAGTGCCATGAATCATCAGTGCCGGAGGGCCGCTCTTCATGACCCGGTTTTTTAGAAAAGGCTTTCAATGCCTTCAACTCGGGTGATGCATACATCCGAGCTGCTCGAGATGGGCTTTCCAGAGCCACAGACCAGTATTTGAAAGATATGCGGGTAAGTTCATACTTGCAAAATTCTGATAATTATATACCAGTAGCCCCCGAGACTTGAAGCAGTTTAAGCAACTGATTTGAGGATCGTTGTATACCCAGGTGCTCAACGAGAAGAACAACCTGTTGGCTCAAGAGCTGGAGAAGTGTCAGACCCAGGTGGCCACTGCTACCGTCGAACTAGAGAAATCTAAGAAGGCAGAATCTGGTGATGATACCTTCCATCAAGAAAACATAATCATATACCAGGACTATTAATGTGGGTGCTTTTCTTATGGCAGAGTCGTCAGATCATCTGGGAGAGGTAAGCCGCGCCGACGGGAGGTCTAGGAGCTCAACAGCAACTGGCTACGGGCGATACTGATGCGGGTTCAGTTGGAGAAAAACAAACTCCAAGATTCCCTCACCAAGCTGGGCGAAGAGCTAAAAGATGTGCGGGCCCAACTAGCTGACTCCGTGAAGGAGAATAAGAAGCTGCGAGGCGGCATATTTAGTATGTGTTTAAACTTACCCCTGCGTAATTCGGCTAGGGAAGAAACTGACAGAATTATGTTTGTAGGTATATTGACGGACCGTCCCGAAGAGGAAGTGTCCGGATCGTCGAGCGATTTGCTACAAGAGTTGTCGCAAATGCACGAGCGAGCTCGACAGGCGATGCAAAGCATTGCCAAGGCCTTATGGCCATCCGACTCCCCTCCAGGAAGTATGGAGGGGCTTGTACAACTACTCAAGGGAGCACGGTGGTGCTTCCGATTATGGAAGATATCGGCCTGCCGGGAAGGTGCACGAGAGGCCTGGGCGATGGTGAAAACTCGGTATACCGAGCTCGACCCGAATCACATGGCCCGAGTCGGACCTTTAGGGTCAAATGGAAAAGAAATTCGTGTTAGTTTGGTATATGACCAGGTACAAGTAGCCGCCAGGTATTCCCAACAGGATTGTAGGCTAGATAGCTTGTTGGATGGCATAGAGGAAGAACATTTTGAGTCCAAGTGACTATGTACTTCAATTGACAAATTTGTCCCTAGCCGGATTGTAAAATGATTGTCATGGCAGACCTTTTCGCTTTGACCTCTGGACCCGAAGGTGCGGAGTGTTACCGAATACCCGCTCGGTAAGATATATCGGGGTACGCGTGGAAACCAGGCGTAGGGGTCATAGTTGCTTGAACAGACAAGTATCCGGCTAGCTATGTTATATTACGTTTTTGATTGTAAGAAACATCTTCCAGAGAGAATAGTTCCGTTAAGGGTTCCTTTCCCTGGGTTAGCATGCGTTAATCGTGCATGTCCGAACTGTATTTGAAAAAAGACCACAACATACATAACATCTGGGGGTTCATAATGTGACAAGTAAAAAACATCTTTAGTCCGCCGACCGAATATTCCCTTAAGAACGCTAGCTTTCGGCTTCACCCAGTCTGAGGTACACATCCGGATAACCCGGCAGTAACAATCGCAGAGGTGCTCCCTTTATGCCCTAGCCGAACTAACGGGAATGTAGGGCATAAGCACAGGAGCCAGGCAACCCAGCTTGGGCAAAACTTAAGTCATATCGATGCATATAATGGCAAAGAAAAGGTACATATGCAGAAAAGACACACATGTGATGAGCTTGATGCTCGGGATATAATAATAATAATAATAATAATAATAATAATACATATTTTAGAATGTGTGCGTCGAAGGTGCACGGTTTAGCCGCACAAAAGCTTTAAGGCTTAAAAAGAAAAAAAAAGTGAAAAGAGAGGAAAATAAATACTGGAAACAACAAAAAAAGGGGTAAAGGAGACGGACGAAGAGTCCGGCGCTAGGCATAGAATCTTTGGAGTCTGGTCGCGTTCCACGGGTTCGGCTCTAGGCAATTGTCTGACGCATCACGCAAGCGGTACGCTCCTCCAGTGAGGACTTCGTCAATGATGAAGGGACCCTCCCACTTGGGCTTGAGTTTGTCCTTTTTCTTCTCCGGCAAGCGTACAACAAGTTCACCAACATTGTAAGTCTTGGCCCGTACTTCTCTGCTTTGATATCTGCGGGCCTGTTGTTTATAGAATGTGGAACGGGCTTTTGTGACATCGCGCTCCTCCTCCAGGGCATCTAAGTTGTCCTACCGATCAAGTTAGGCCTCTCTCTCTTCATACATGCACACACGAGGTGAGTCATGAATAATGTCGCGGGGTAACACAGCCTTTGTGCCGTACACCATGAAGAAAGGTGCATATCCGGTAGAACGATTGGGCCTAGTCCGCAGCCCCCAGAGTACAGAGTCAAGCTCCTCGACCCCGTGCTTGTCTGATTCTTTCAAAGACCGCACTAGTCTGGATTTGATGCCACTCATAATAAGACCATTGGCTCATTCCACCTGACCATTGGTTTGTGGGTGATAGACGGAGGCCTAATCGAGCTTTATGCCCAGATTAGCACACCAGGCTTTCACCTCATCGGCTGTGAAATTGGAGCTGTTATCGGTGATGATGCTGTGTGGAACACTGTAATGGTGCACAACACCGGATATGAAGTCTATCACTGGTCCGGCTTCGGCTGTTATAACTGGTTTGGCCTCTATCCACTTAGTGAATTTATCCACCATGACCAACAGATATTTTTTCTTATGGCTTCCTCCTTTAAGGGGTCCGACCATATCAAGCCCCCAGACCGCAAAAGGCCAAGTGATGGGGATTGTTTGTAGAGCGATGGGTGGCATATGGCTTTGGTTGGTGAAAAGCAGACATCCGACACAATGTTGGACAAGGTCCTGCGCGTCCACCCAGGCCGTTGGCCAATAGAAACCTGTACGGAAGGCCTTGCTTACAAGGGCCCGAGCCGCAGTGTGATGACCGCCGAGACCGACATGAATTTCAGCCAAAAGATGCCGCCATTCTTCCTCGGAGATACATCTTTGAAGTACTCCGGTAGCACTTTTCTTGTAGAGTTCTCCCTCGTGAACTTTGTAGGCTTTAGAGCGTTGCACGATGCAACGTGACTCGTTCTGATCCTCAGGGAGTTCTCGCCCATTAAGGTAGGCCAAGAAGGGTTTGGTCCATGGGGCAATGACTGCCATGATTAAATGGGCCGACAGTGTAATTTCAGTGGCTGAGCCCCTGATGATGTTGGTGTGTTCGGAGGCTGGGGTTGTAATCGGTCCCGGATTGGCGTTGCCGCTCTCTACTTGCCACACCACGGATGGCTTGAAAATCCTTTCCAAAAAGATGTTAGGTGGGACGGGGTCGCGCTTAGCGCCGATGCGAGCAAGGACATCCGCCGCTTGGTTACTTTCTCGAGCCACATGGTGAAACTCGAGCCCCTCGAACCGAGCCGGCATTTTGAGAACAGCGTTACGGGAAGCCGCCATCTTCGGATCTTTGGCATCAAAATCTCCATTTATTTGAGATACTGCAAGGTTTGAATCCCCGCACACTTCCAGGCATTGTATGCCCATGGAGACGGCCATCCGGAGACCATGCAATAAGGCTTCGTATTCGACTGCATTGTTGGAGTCCGTGAATAATATTTGGAGGACATACTGAACTGTATCTCCGGTAGGGTATGTTAGGACAACACCCGCCTCGAAGCCTGCCAGTATTTTGGAGCCATCAAAGTGCATGACCCAGTTGGAATATGTGTCATACTATTTACGGAGTTCGGCCTTTGTCCATTCGGCGATGAAGTCGGCCACTACTTGGGATTTAATGGCCCGGCGTGGTTTGTATGATATGTCGAATGGGAGGAGCTCAATGGCCCACTTGGCAATCTGGCCCGTAGCGTCGCGGTTGTTTATTATGTTTTTGAGTGGTACTTCGGAGGCCACTGTTATTGAGCACTCTTGAAAGTAGTGTCGTAGCTTCCAGGATGCCATGAAGACCGCGTATGCTATTTTTGGGTAATGAGGGTACCGGGATTTGCATGGTGTGAGGACGGTGGATACGTAGTATACCGGCTTGGAATTTGTGTCCGTACTCCTCTCGTTCAACGACGAGCACCACACTTATGACTTGGTGTGTGGCTGATATGTATAATAGCATGGGTTCGGTGATGTTCAGCGTGGCCAAGATTGGGTTGCTTGCTAGAAGAGCCTTTATTTCTTCCAATCCAACCGTTGTCGCGTCTGTCCACTCGAAGTAATCGGTGCGTCGAAGAAGGCGATAGAGTGGCAACGCCTTTTCTCCTAGTCTGGAGATAAAGCGGCTTAAAGCTGCCACACAGCCGGATAGTTTTTGGACTTGTTTAAGGTCTGTTGGCATAGCCAACTGGGATAAAGCTTGGATTTTAGCTGGGTTTGCCTCAATTCCTCTATTGGAACGATGAAGCCCAGAAGTTTTCCAGCGGGAACAACGAAAACACACTTTTCCGGATTGAGCTTGATGCCATATGTTCGGAGGTTGTCGAATGTGAGACGCAGATCATCTATTAAGGACTCGACGTGTCTGGTTTTGATGACTACATCATCCACATATGCTTCAACTGTCTTGCCGATTTGTTTCTACAGGCATGTTTGAATCATGCGTTGATAGGTGGCACCGGCGTTTTTGAGCCCTAAAGGCATAGTGTTGAAGCAGAAAGGCCCGTATGGGGTTATAAATGTCGTTGCGGCTTGATCGGATTCCTTCATCTTGATTTGATGGTATCCGGAGTATGCGTCGAGGAAACACAATGAGTCGTGTCCTGCGGTAGCGTCGATAATCTAATCGATGCGGGGGAGGGGGAAGGGATCCTTTGGGCAGGCCTTGGTGAGGTCTTTGAAATCGACACATAGGCGCCAGGATTTATCCTTCTTTGGTACCATTACCAGGTTTGCTAGCTAGTCCGGGTGTTTTATCTCTCTGATGAATCCGGCCTCGAGTAACTTGGCTAGATCCTCCCCCATGGCTTGTCGTTTGGGTTTGGAGAAGCGCCGTAGTGTTTGCTTGACCGGCTTATATCCCTTCAGTATGTTTAGGCTGCGCCCGCCCAGCCTGCGTGGGATCCCTGGCTTATCAGAAGGGTGCCAGGCGAATATGTCCCAGTTTTCGCGTCAGAACGCCCGCAGTGCAGCATCGACTGTGGGGTCCAGCTGTGCCCCAATGGATGTTGTCTTCGTGGAGTCTGTTGGGTGGACCTAGAGTTTGACTATTTCGTCTGCTGGTTTAAAGGAGGTGGATTTGGGTCACTTATCGAGGATCACGTCGTCCCTATCCACCGTGGAGCACAACATAGTAACACAGTTAATTCTTCGGCCGCAAGGGCTTCAGACAACGCCTCGAGGGCCAAGGCGGCGGTTTTATTTTCGGCGCGGAGTGCTATGTCCGGATCGCTGGCAAGAGTGATGATACCATCGGGCCCGGGCATCTTGAGCTTCATGTACCCGTAATGGGGTACAGCTTGCAACCTTGCAAATGCATCTCGCCCTAATAAGGCATGATATCCAGTGTTGAAAGGGGCCACTTGAAAGGTTATCTCTTCGGACCGATAATTCTCCAGCGTGCCAAATACCACATCAAGCTTGATTTTTCCCGCACATCGCGCCTCCCGACTGAGAATAATTCCTCGGAAGGTCGTGCTGCTTTGCTCAATGTGGCTCCTGTCTATTTCCATTTTGTTGAGAGTTTCCTCGTAAATGAGGTTTAGTCTGTTGCCGCCGTCCATGAGCACTTTGGTGAGCCGAAAGTCATCCACGATCGGACTGAGGACCAATGCGGCTAGTGCCCGGACTGTTTTGAATTGTGGTTCGTCACTGCCATTGAAAGTTATGGTCATGTCATTCCAAGATTTTATTGTTGCGACTTGGCAGACTTCGACGAGGCCGCGGAGTGCCCTTTTTCACCTATTGTTTGAGGCGAAAGTCTCAAACACTGTCAGTACTGTAGGGTTGTTGTCTTCCGTGGGATGTTGCTCTGCGGTATTTTTGGTGAGGAGATCCTCGCCGCTCTTGGCCACCTGTCGGAGTATCCAACATGCTCTAAGGTTGTGGGTTGGTATGTTATTCGGTGTTGTGTGTACTTTGCATGGCCTATCGAGCCATCCCTCCAGAATGGTTCCGCGCCCCGTAATGGGCTTTGATTTTTTTGTTATTGGATCAGGCGACCTACGAGGGTGCGTCCTTTTTGTCCAGACGAGGGGTTTAGTGGAAACCCATGGCTCCCAAGAGGCTGCCTAAGTTTTCTAGGCGCTTTCTATTGCGCAGTACTTCTGTACTATGGTTGCCAAGTCAGCGAAGTGTGATATGTGACGGCGGTTGATTGCATTGAGGATTCCCTCGTCCGTGCAATTTTTGCAGAATAATGAGATTGCATCTTCATAGCGGCAATCATTGATCTTGTCCTTGACAAGTAGGAATCTGGCCCAAAAGTGATGGCCGTTTCTTGGGACTATTGTCTGATGTGGGTAAGATCGCTTGTATCTGGGTGGGTGGGTGGATTTAAGTCCGCACCCTGACCCAATTTGGGATCCGGAGTTTGAGAAACTTCGGAGCTTAATAGTTTGGGCTCCGGGATATCAACCAATTTTCAGGCCCATAGTCCAACTCTAGGTTCGGAGTACGGGGCATGTCTTCCCGCGGGCGGGTATCCGGCTCTGTAAGCTCATAAGTCCAAACATAGTTCGTCCCCAATATACAGGAAGAGTTGTATTGCTCCTCCACTACCGCTATCTGATGGGTGATCGGCGGAGATTCAATTTCTCTTTGATCGGGTTTAAGCCCAATCAGATCGTAATCCGTAGTGACTCCCAAGGCGGCGATGCGATCCAAGAGTTCATTTAAAGACGACAACTCCCTCGGATCCATCTGTTCGGAGTATTCTGAGCTGACGCGGAGGCGATTTTTGATGACCCGAGAAGACATCGTCGGCCCGACGACCGAACTGGCGGTCATAGTGAAGCCGCCCAGCCGGAGGGTTTGGCCTGAGGCCAGGGCTCCTCTGAAGGTGATGTTATCCTTGATAACAAGGCGAGCCATCAAGCCTATGTCCGACGTCACAGTGGAACTCTCATGAAAGCACAAATGTCGGTGTCAAAACCGACGGATCTCGGGTAGGGGGTCCCAAACTGTGCGTCTAAGGCTATTGGTAACAGGAGGCGGGGGACACAATGTTTACCCAGGTTCGGGCCCTCTCTATGGAGGTAATACCCTACTTCCTGCTTGATTGATCTTGATGAATATGAGTATTACAAGAGTTGACCTACCACGAGATCGTAATGGCTAAACCCTAGAAGTCTAGCCTATGAGATTATGATTATCTATGGACTAAACCCTTCGGTTTATATAGACACCAGAGGGGGCTAGGGTTACACAAAGTCAGTTACAGAGAAAGGAATCTACACATCTAAATCTCCAAGCTTGCCTTCCACGCAAAGGAGAGTCCCATCCGGACACGGGAAGAAGTCTTCTGCCTTGTATCTTCATAGCCCAACAGTCCGGCCCATGTTAATAGTCCGGCTGTCCGAGGACACCTTAATCCAGGACTCCCTCACCTACTACTAATAGAGAACTGGAACAAAGCATTAGCACACGGTGAATACATGAAGTCCTCAAACTACGGTCATCACCGGGAGTGGTCCCGACTATTGTCACTTCGGGGTTGCCAGATCATAACACGTAGTAGGTGACTATAACTTGCAAGATCGGATCTAGAAAATGAATATAAAGTTGATAACATAAACGGTTCAGATATGAAATCATGGCACCCGGGCCCAAAGTGACAAGCATTAAGCATGGCAAAGTCATAGAAATATCAATCTCAAAACATAATGGATACTAGGGATCAAGCCCTAACAAAACTAACTCAATTACATAATGAATCTCATCCAACTCCTCACCGACCAGCGAGCCTACGAAGGAATTACTCACTCCCGGTGGGGAGCATCATGGAATTGGCGATGGAGAAGGGTTGGTGATGATGAAGATCGAAGATCCCCCTCTCCGGATCCCCAAACAGACTCCAGATCTGACCTCCCAATGAAGAACAGGGGATGGCGGCGGCTCCGTCTCGTGAAACGCAATAATTCTTTCTCCTTGATTTTTTTCTGGAAAAATAAGATTTTATAGAGTCGGTTACAGGGTCTGCGGGGCCACCAGGTGGGGACAACCCACCTGGGCGCGCTTGGAGGGGGTGGCGCGCCCTGGTGGGTTGTGCCCATCCAGGTGCCCCCTCCAGTGGTTCTTGGCTCCAGAAATTCTCATTTATTGTATAAAAAATCCTCGCAAAGTTTCATTCCAACGAGAACTTTTATTTTGGCACAAAAATAACACAATGGTAGTTCTGCTGAAAATAGCATCAGTCTGGGTTAGTTTCATTCATATCATGCAAATTAGAGTTCAAAACAAGAGGAAAAGCGTTAGGAAAAGTAGATACGACGGAGACGTATCAGGTATCTGGCTCCTGGGATCTGTCATCTGATCGCAACAATCAAAGCAACCATGAGTATTCATCCAAAGTACCCGCAAGACTTACATCAGACCTATACTAAGTATGCATCAGTATCAAAAGAATAGGGCTATATCTTTGGACTAAACTATAGAAATGCCAGAATAGAAGGGAAGGCCTAGCCTATCAAAGACGAGCATCCTGAAGCATCTTGCAACATTAGAAGAGTGCAAATTAGCATATTATAAGTATAAAGTGTGTTGTAGTAACGCCCCGAGATCCTTCCCTAACTCCCTGCGATAAAGCAATCCTGGAGCCATCATATCCTTTTTATCATCTCCAGTATCCAGTTCTAGTTGTATAGATCAGGATACAACTCCGAGCGTCCATTATCGCGGACACGGCTATTCGAATAGATTAACTTCCCTGGAGGGGTGCACAAACTTACTCAACACACTCAATTAACTTCGGCCAAACACACTTTCTTGGGTCATGCCCGGCCTCGCATGATTGACACACCTTAGTCCTACCTAGGCTCAATAGAGATGCCAGCACGCCGGTTGATGACCCACAAGTATATGGGGTCAATTTTAGCCTTTTCGAAAGTAAGAGTGTCGAACCCAACGAGGAGCAGAAGGAAATGACAAGTGGTTTTCAGAAAGGTAATGTTTGCAAGTGCTAAAATTGTAAGTAACAGAGTAGTTTGATAGCAAGATAATTTGTAACAAGCAAGTAATGGTACTAGTAATAAAAGTGTAGCAAGGTAGCCCAATCCTTTTGAGGCAAAGGACAGGCCAAAACGGTCTCTTATGATAAGCAAAGTGTTCTTGAGGGTACACGAGAATTTCATCTAGTCACTTTCACCATATTTGCTTGATTCGTGTTCGCTACTTTGATAATTTGGTATGTGGGTGGACCACTGCTTAGGTGTTGTTCTTACTTGAACAAACCTCCTACTTATGATTAACCCCCTAGCAAGCATCCGCAACTACGAGAAAAGTATTAAGAATAAATCCTAACCATAGCATTAAACTTTTGGATCCATTCGGTCCCTTACGGAATAGCGCATAAACTAGGGTTTAAGCTTCTGTCACTCTCACAACCCATCATATAATAACTACTCCACAATGCATTCCCTTAGGCCCAAATATGGTGAAGTGTCATGTAGTCGACGTTCACATGACACCACTAAGGGATCACAACATACATATCATCAAAATATCGAACACATATCAAGTTCACATGATTACTTGCAACATGATTTCTCCCGTGACCTCAAGAACAAAAGTAACTACTCACAAATGATAATCATGCTCAAGATCAGAGGGGTATTAAATAGCATAATGGATCTGAACATATAATCTTCCACCAAATGAACCATATAGTAATCAACTAAAAGATGTAATCAACACTACTAGTCACCCACAAGCACCAATCTATAGTTCCGATACAAAGATTGAACACAAGAGATGAACTAGGGTTTGAGAGGAGTTGGTGCTATTGAAGATGTTGATGGAGATAGCCCTCCCCAAGATGGGAGAGTTTTTGGTGATGATGATGACGAGGATTTGCCCGTCCGGGAGGGAAGTTCCCCCGGTGGAATCGCTCCGCCGGAGGGCAAAAGTGCTCCTGCCCAGGTTCTGCCTCGAGATGGCGGTGCTTCATCCCGAAAGTCCTCTCCTTATTTCTTCTAGGTCAAAATGACTTATATACCAGAAGAGGGAAACCGGAGGTGGGCCTGGGTGAGCACAACCCACCAAGGCGCGCCCAAGTGGGTTGTGCCCACCTGGTGGGCCCCCTCTGGTAATTATTGACTCCAAAAATTCTTATTTATTCCATAAAAAAATCCTCGTAAAGTTTCAGCTCATTTGGAGTTGTGCAGAATAGGTAGCCTGACGTAGCTTTTTCAGGTCCAGATTTCTAGCTGCTAGAATTCTCCCCTTTTGTGTATACCTTGCATATTATGAGAGAAAAGGCATTAGAATTACTCCAAAAAGCACTATTATGCAATTAAACGACATAAATAACAGTAGGTAAACATGATGCAAAATGGACGTATCAACTCCCCCAAGCTTAGACCTCGCTTGTCCTCAAGCGAAAACCGAAATCGAAAAACATGTCCACATGCTTAGAGAGAGATGTGTCGAGAAAAACAAAAATACGGACATAGCAGCATCATGTAAATTGTTATAATAGCAACAAACTTTAACATAAAACCTTTATCATAGACTTCTCATGAACAAGTAATAATTCATCACAACATCGAAGTATAAAGCATAAATTCTATTGGAAACCAACAAACTATGTTCTCAGTCAACTTTGCAACTACAATTCATCATCTTTTCAGGAAGGGTCACGTATCGGGGCCTTTTGGCAAGTTCACATACTCAACCATCATTTAGTCTTCTATGATTGCTAACACTCACTGCGTACACATGAGCAAAACGTTTCAACCGGACACATAGAAAGATAGGGGCTTATAGTTTCGCCTCCAAATGTATTCACCTCAAGGGTGGTGTCAACAATGATAACTCATGCTACCCATATTCAACTGGATATATGTGCCTAGATCATTCCTCACCACATGATGCTTGCCAAAGGAGAAAATAAAAGGGAATAGAGAGAAAACTTTGACTTTTGCATGAAAGTAAATACATAAAAGTAAAAGATAGGCCCTTCGCAAAGGGAAGCAGAGGTTGCCATGCGCTTTTTGTTTGTATGCTCAACCCCTTAGTGCAAGAGAACATCACGTTATATTGCCCCTTATGATGGCAAACTTTATTATGCAGTCTGTCGCTTTTATTCTTCGCCATCACAAGTTCGTACAACGCTCAATTTTCCCCTAAACTAAATGATCTCACATTTTTAGAAGCAATTAGTATTGCCATTTTGCACCGATGACAACTTCCTTGAAGGATCTTACTCAATCCATAGGTAGGTATGGTGGACTCCCGAAACAAGATTTGGGTTTAAGGGTTTTGGATGCACAAGTAGTATCTCTACTTAGTGCGGAATTTTTGGCTAGAAAAGATAGGGGCAAACACCACATGTTGAAGGATCTATGATAATATAACTTCTATGTGAATATGAACAAACATAAATCATTATGTTGTCTTCCTTGTCCAATGTCAACAATTTTGGCATGCAATATTTTGATGGGTGCTCACAATCACAAAAGATTTCCAGGATAGTGTTTTTGCATGTGAATCTTGTCTTCCCTTATTAATTCTTTCATGAGTTGCATCATTGACCAATGCTATGTTTGTAAATCTACAATAAAATTTACTACTTGTACTTTTCCTTGTGTAATCTCATCACTTACCATAAGATTAGCATATGATCTTTTTCATTTATTTCCTTATTTTTATTGAAACTTGAAAGAAAAGAAAGCAAAACTCAAACTAAACTTTATTATATATCTCGCACATGATTACAAAGATAGATCACTAAGCAAACTCTTGAAAAGAAAGGATCGAACTAAAGCTTTTATTCATCTAAAGCAAAAGATAACTATGGATCAAACTAATAAGAAAAGTAATGGCAAAAGATAGTGGAGGTGATACGATACCGGGGCACCTCCCCCAAGCTTGGCGAAAGCCAAGGGGAGTGCCCATACCCGATGCTCAATTTTGTTTTGGTGACGAAGAAGGAGGTGGTGGTGATGAAGTAGCAGCGACCCGGTCCTTAAGGACCAAGAGATTCTCCAATCTACGGATGACGCTCCGGAGGGAGGTGATGTGCTCTTGATGCAGAATATTTTCACGAGTGAGGTACTTGTTTTGCACAAAAACCGTTTCAATGATTCTAAAGGTTGCAATCTCAGTGGGGGTAAGATGAGCATAATAAGGTTTAAGATATATTCCTCTTCCTCATCGGTAGGCAGGGCTTGCTCGATCGCTGACACCTTATCTCCAGTGGCCTCCTTGTTCTTGTCCTCATTGGCTGCTCCAACGGGCTCATCCGTCTTCAGCTCAATCTTCATCAACCAAGCATCCTCTTCCATATTGTTAGAGGAAGAAGAAGACATGATGCCTGGCTCAACAGATCTGACAGAAAAAAGCAAGAAAAGAAAACAGGAGATTTCTCCGTGACACGAAGGTCAACAGGTACATATAAAGAATTTTTATCTTGGGAAACAAGCAAAATAGAAGAAAAAAAGAAGTCCGAAAGGTACACGAGGTGGGCACAATCCACCTGGGCACGCCTCGCTTGGCAAGCCAAGCGCGCCCTGGTGTCTTGTGCCCTCCAGGGTCACCTTCGTGGAAGTTTCTTATTTTCTTAATTTTTCATATACTAGTTGACCCGTTGCGCCAAATGGCGCAGAGACCTGCTGAAGACATGTTGTCGATGAAAATAGTTTCATGTTCCAAGAACCTTCAACTAAATCATGCTATTTTTTAAACATGTTTATTATGTTGTTAAATAATAGTCTGGAGAAAGGGAAACTTTGCATAATATGAATATGTTCAGTTTGAAAATATGGCCACTATGATGAGAGAGTAAAGTTGGCATGGTTGTATTTTTTTAGCAATGGGTTTGGAAAAAGAAAATATTTGTGTGACATGAATAGGCCTAGTTTGAAAACATGGTTATCATCATGAGAAACCTGGCCGTGCATCTTTTTCCTGCAAAAAAAGAGGGGAAAAGATAAGAAACCTAAGAAAAAAACATGTCTTTGTTGTGCATATATGGGGATATAGGGATCAGGAGGGATCAGGATAGCACATATGTTATTTAGCTCAGCCCACGCAGAGCAATGTCTATGGACCATGAGGAGCTGAATATGAAGCGGCAGGGGGCGGATCCAGCGGAGACTCTCTATCTCCTTCTTTCTTTCTCGGTTCCTCAGCTGGGTGACAGAGGCATTTCCTTAGCCGCCGACCGAAGCAATTTCTTACCTCTTTTGATTTCGGATTTGTCTGCATGCATGGATTTACTTTCCATTCAGCAGAGACCCGCTAAAACCATGTTGTCGATGAAAACAGTTAACACTTTGCAAGGACATATGACGCACGGATCTGTTGAATCCATATATGCGTTGAAAACAAAATTCATGTTTTAGTTGGTTTAGTTGTGGGCAAGGACATATGATAACCAAATTTACCCCTTTAATAAAAAAAGAAATGAAGACTATTGTTTATAATGAGATGTACACACATTTTAATTTACCTCTGAGCCAAATGGCACAGAGTCCAATTTGATACCACAGACTCGTTGAAAATATTTGCATTTTTCAATATCTTTATGTTTGAGCAAGCGCAAACACCATGTCAAACCCAAAGTGTTTTGAAAATATTTGACTTTGCTAGTAGAAGTAGGTTTTAGCAATCAGGGTAGCATGCATAGAGCCAAATGGCACAAGGTATATGACATACAACTTTACCACGAAGATGTGTCGCGATATCTTCCTCTACTTAATTATGTTCAAACACATTTGGAGTTCAAACCCATAATTGGTGTCACATCCCTGAATTAAAACCCAAAACACCTACCTTGTGCAACATGGCCTTTTACAGTGAGAAAATTATTACCACAAACAGTCTAGATGTTACATGTTACATAAGACTTTAGCTTGAGCAACTGTCATACAATAGGTATACAAATTTCCTACATTTAATCACAGCAGCAAACAATAACCTTTACAAAGGGCAAACTCCCTTATGCAGTGTTGTCCTTTCATGTGTTTTAAAAAAAGGAACCTTTATTTTATTGGCAAATAAATGGTTTGATGGGAACCAAACATTTGGTAGTAGCTTGTCCCACATCTCAATCTCCTATAAAATGAGCGCAAGCAGCCAAAACACAATTGTTTTGATACAACAATGGTAAGAGAAATGAGTAATCTTCAAAGAAACAGAACATTTACATTAGTATAGTAGCTTTTTTAACCATGCAGGTGAAATGTATGTAAACTTTATAGAAGAAGGCCAACGCTAAGGAACAACATGTTGCCATACTCATCCTGCTCTCACTTCTGGTCATCAATCTGGGGAATCAACTCCTGACCAGCGCCTTGAGCAACAACAACGACAACATGCCCCTTCCCTTCAACATGGAAATCGATCTTAGGATTCAAACAACAGTCAACATCTTAGGCTGCTCAGGGTGGCATGAAGAGTAATGTGTCCCATGCTCCTTCCCATAAGTTTGACAAGACCAATGCCATCCACAATATTCACAACCCCACATGTGTCGCATCGATTGCCTACTGAGCACTCTCCACTGCAATTTGAAACCCAAACGCCTTGTCTATGATTTCGATGTCATTGTCCAAGTTTTTTGGGATCCCTGTAATGGATATCCTCAAACGACACCGTTTAAACTCTTCGAATATCACCACTGCTCCTCTCATTGTTCCATCCCCGCCAATCACATAAACCTGTGATTCCCATAAAAGGAATATTCAGATAGGATAGTAAGATCAAGGCCTGAAGACCATGAACAATTGGCATGTGAACCAACACATTTAGCATTGTACTTAATTTTTTTGACAATAAAAATGGAGCCGGGACCATATACATCAGAAGCTAGCCCTAGCTTGGTTTGTGAAAAAGGCAAAGCCAGTTTCTTATGTGCCTAATGCACCAGCAAATAAAACGCAGCCTCCTCTACATGCCAATAGTTCCAAGAAAAAGATTAACCATGAGAGCATCAAACTATCTGCAAACATGAAGGCCCTTGCTTGGATTAGACAGGATGAGTACGCCATGATAATCAAAAGGAACAAAAAGATGGATTAAAATTTATAGATCACTGCTAGGAAGATATTGTCTTGAAGAACATAAAGTAAGAAAACAATAAAACAAGCAATGAACCTGCAAAAATATCCTCCAAGTTTTGCGTGAAAATCAATCGAATATATCCGTGATCGCATATTTGTCTCTGTCGAGGTACTCTACAGGAAGGTTATCCAAAAAACAGAGTAAAGTTGTTTTTCCTTTTTTGAGAGTTGATAGCAAACCTACAATGCATCAAAAAGGGATTAGAATTGATAAGAAAAGAAATCTCTGCTACTTTATAGTCAAAGAACATGGTTCCATTGACAAAAATACAAAAAAATTGAAATTTGACGGTGTAAGGAACCTGTAGTGATATACTGAGCCATAAACTACTTTGCAATGATATACTCAACCATAAACCTGAAGCTCTACTTTGACGCCAATAAATTTATAACTGGGAATGAAGGAAAATGAAATCATATACTCTTAAACATATTGCAGAAACAGAAGCATGAAGCACACTTCCTTGAAATTTGAACACAAGTGAACATTCATTTAGCATATGGAGCTAACATAAACTTAAGCAAGACTATTCAAATGGTACATGGTGGATTTATGGTACATGGTACATTCATTTAGCATTCAGAGAAAGCTACTTATAAACCTACCGTAGTCAAGACTCTGCACCTACCATCATCACAACTGTGGACATACGATGTGCTATGTATTGTCAGATCTTTCATTCAAATAGTTTGTAGCACTAACAGACATACAAAGGCTGACCCATGTTATTTCAGTCTTATGACTTTTACTTTAGCAGAACACTCATTTGGTCAATCTTAGTAGAAGAGCATCGAAACAATTTTAGGCGCATCCATTAAGAAAATAATAACAATAGCAGCACCTTTAGGCATATAAATTGGTTAGTAAAACATATCTTCTTTGGATTATTCTGCCAGGATAGATAATAAAATTTCACCTCTCAGGTCCTTTTTCAGCATAATGCCAATATATACTTCAAAATAGCATGTCAAAATTTAAAAATCGGTTGAGATAAAACATGCGATTGATTAGTGTGAGCCACATTGCTTCTATTTTTGGAACAGTTGTAAACATTGGTGATACACTACTAAGGTAAAACTTGATAACATAGGTTTAATGACTGTTTAGTAAAATGTATATATCCTATGTCTCAGGGATGTGATAAATTACACTTCAGCATTTGAATAATAGTTTCGAAAATAATAGAAACTTCCCCACTTTGATGTTCCTCAACACAAGGAGCTTGTAACAAATCTGGAACCACTCCAGTCGTATACACGTTAGTCCATGCCAAACATTTTAACTTAAGAATAATCATATGGTCTAATATCTTTAGAAATAGCTTAAACATATTTTTCTAAGACAGTTACTACAGGTATGAAATCACTCCAGCTATTAGTACGTATGAAACTTCTCCTTAGTGTTTCCATGCTGCCTGTCTGCACACTTCAATTATTTTTTGCAAGAACAAACCAGACTAAGAAAGCATTAGTGTGTTGCATCTTACTCAAGTTACCAGAAGATGAGAGAATGCTTGCTGATAAAAAGGGGAGCAAGGATATAATAACCTCTAAACATCCAAGGAAGTAACGTGTAATCCACCCAGTAAGTAAAACAGAGGCCATGGAAAATCTATTCTTCCAAGAACAAGAGGCTAATATACTTTAAGAAAATTGATCGTGAGACCATGCAGTCACAAAGAAATGGTATGGTAGCAACTCTATACAACCTGCTTAACTATTTCCCTCCTCTCAAGCTCCAAGTCTTAACATGGCACAATGGAGGAACACGACGCATTCAGGCATCCAATAGCTCCAAAGTGCACGCAGAATTATAATTATATACTAGAGACTATCGATTGTCAAATTCTTTATTTTTCCACGGCCTCTGAAAATCTATTGTAGTGCAGTGTCACATTGCTGGTACAGAAAAGGCTGCTGCAATAATGAGAAGAGAAATATATTTTGGGACTGCTAGATGGATAAATCTTGATTTGAAATGTTAGTAGTGAATTTGTTCTTTTGCTCATGATGTGATTTCTTTTGCTAGGACGAATTAAGCCTGGGTAGAGTAGCACATGTGTGCAGGTTTGCCTATAATAAATTAGTCCTGAACCTGCAGTATGTTTATTTTAGCACTACAAATAATGTATGAAACTGATATTCCTTTCAAAAGTTTTTGTGCGTTCTGTCTCTTCTTCTACTTGATTTGTTCTACATTTTTGTACTGTTGTAAAAAGTTTCTTTACTATTTTATTAGGCTCAGCTAGTGACTTGTCTCAGGCATTATCAACAACCAGGAGCACTTGTAAGCGTCTACCATGAGGAGGTGACCAGTACTCGAACAACTGGATACCACAGGAGGAGGTGTAGACAGATGAACATAATATTCAGGTCGACCTGACCATAACAATATTTTGGCCACCGATATTTTGCATCAAATACCAGCAAATTCTACAAATACACATATCAGAAAGTTCTACTATTCAGTTACATAATCTAGAAAGGTTAAACCAAGTCATAGAAGCTCACCTTATATAATGAATAGCATCCACCATGTAGCTTTATCAACGGTACTGTTCAACTGAGAATCAGAAAATCTAGAATGATAAGCATAATAAACTTTGTAGATAAGCACCAATAATTCCGAGGAACCCAAAACTTCCAATACCTGAACAATCCAAACAGCAACAAAATAGAAAATGGCCATTAGTTCAACAAATGTGAAGTACTGAAAGGCCTAATTCTGTTGAAATTTCGGCCATGATTAAATAAAACTTCTGATAAGCATATTAGCAAAAATCGGAATTGTCCAGGAATAGTAAAATATGTATGACAGCTAACAAATGTAAGGTTTCACAGATATTTTTTGAAATAACAATTCAGGGTTATGATTCATTGTGCAGAAGGTTCACATACTTCTGAAAAATATGATCCAATAAGTCTGTACTAACCTACTGTAGAACAAATATTTGGACGATACGCGGCTCTACCATGCTGGAGATTATGCTACATCACACTTTTGCTTCTTTCCATCACGGATGCAATTCACATTGAGAAAAGCATCTAAACATATTGAGAAAGGAACTCGACGAACTCAACAGAGAATGCAAATACAAATTATTAATAGTGCCATAAATATATAATTAGTGCAAATTCAGGAGTGAGTTCACTCTTTTTTTACCAGACTATTATGTGAGAAGGTGAATGATATAATGCACAAAAAAACAACAATCAATGTAAGAAAGCAAACCGATGTGCAAGAGTGGTCTAACTCTAAATCATGATTGTTCTTGTAGGATGAATGTGCCTTCATAAGTCAAACAAAATCAGTGTCCCAGATGAAGCAATAGGCAAAGATAGAGGACACCTAATTGGCTGTTGAGGCCACGCCATGTTGCACCTCCCCACGGTTGACTTTACTGCCGAGTCATACTCCTTTTCATGTTCAAATAACCAGCTGGGTAGCAAGATCGCGTAAACCCACAACTCAACATCAAGATGATCAAAAGAAACAAACAAGTAACAGGACCATGTGTGATTGCTTACCTAATTAGACATCTATATAAAACAGAATGACATAGATAACCTCCTCACAGAACCATGGATGCCTATGCAACCATGGAGGCATCCATACTAAACAACAACTGAAAACACTTTTACATAATAATCACTGTCATACAATCAGTTCAGAATCTCAGGAAATACCAGGAAATAAGGTACATCTTACATATGTCAATAGAAGATCAGAGCAGAGGAGAATATAATGATCATTCTGTGCTTCTTCATCTGCGACCTCACACATGCACGAATGTGCCGACAAAGCACAACATGTTGCCATGGATTCCAAAATAGGTATAACAACGGAGACAAGAGTGCACATCCTGTTCAAATGGAACCACAAAAATAAGCAACATAGCTAGCACGCACCTGAAGAGCTAGACATGGCAACGATGCATCAATATATACACATATATATTCCCTAAATCCAGGGGCAGTAAAATGAGAACACTCTTTTCGTTACCCATTTCTAACCTTCACACTATCCCGCAAAGAAAAGAGGCTAGCTAAATGATATCATACTCTCTGATGAGAGTGATATTAACTAAACAAATTACTAATGTCAGGTTGCTTGATTAGTTGAAGGAACACTTCATACAACCACATAAATAATAGAAGGCACGTATGTGACGACTCCTCTTTGCTGGTTACGATTAACCAAATATACCAAACCAGTTGCAGCATGAGGATGTCAGCAAACTTGACACAACTGCACTCTCTGTACATCATATATAAGAATAAGGTGAAGCACAAAAAGAGGTTATTAATTACCATTAGAGCCATTGGAAGATGGTCACTTTCGAATCTGACGAACGTGGTCTTCTATGTCAGATCTGCACACGTCAAGTTCAAAAATCCATATATTAGAAAAGTAAATTATGAGTGAGGAAGGAAGTGAGGGAGAAATAGTGGAGCACCTAGTTCGCCGCTAGCCTGCGTTGCTCGAGTCGCCTCCAACAGGCACGTGTTGTCCTCCTTATACTCCAGATGCACGAGGCAGCCATTGGAGGAGAGATGAGCTCCTGCTTCCTCTCACCTTCCCACTGCCTGTTCACCTCGAGCTCCTTGCCTAGTGGAGGGTGGAGGCAGAGGTGGTGCCTCATGGCGCAGAGGAGGCGACTACGCGATGGCACGACGATTCGACCTGCCGGCCGCCGGCATGTGCTCCCGAGCCCCGCTCCCCCTTCGCCTCATGTCCTCCCCGCTCCATCCTCTCCCACGCCGCTGCCCCCTCCCCGCTTGCCTCGACGGCCTCCTCTCCTCCCTGTGCCGCTGGTCCCCTCCTTTCTCCCTGGAGCAAAGATGCCCTAGTAGGGGTAGAACATCGGGGCTCTCCCTGACCTCTCCTCTCCTTCCTTCTCTCTCACATCCTCCCCCTAATTTCTTTGCTTTCTCGATCCGCATCAACAGCATCTCCATGGACGTCAGCAGCAGCAGCATCTCCGGCTTCCTCCTTCCCCTACATCCCCACCCCTCCCCTCCATGGGAGATGAGAGGACGAGCGCGCGGGAGGCGACGAAGCTCCTAGGGCGGAGGCAGGGCGACGAGGAGGGAGGGAGTGGCGGCGGTAGACGAGGGAGGAAGGAGAAGGAGGGAGGGAGTGGCGGCTATGGATTGGGGGTAGGGTTTGTGCGGTTGTGCCCGCTGTGCCCATGACGCGTGCACTCGCACGCGGCGCGGCAGGAGAGGCTGCCCCACGCGCACCCAAAAAACTGGCACCCAGCCAATTCGATCCAGCCCGAGCCCACACGTCATACCCGTCTAGGTTTCACCACGCGGTTAAAACGAGGCAGATGAATTTCCAACGAGGATCCAATGGGCAGCAGCGGAAAAAAGAGCATGCTAACCATGATCGAATGGCCATCGAAGGAAGCGGTCGGGGGAGCCCTGTCTATGCGAGTTGGCTAGCCTCTGTTTTGTTTTAAATTCCAAAACTGACAAAAAAATATTTTTATGGATTTTTCGGAGTTCGTTTACTTACCGTATCACGTACCTCCTCTTTTCACGATTCTGGAGTGTTCCGGAAGGTTTATTTTATGTGTTTTTCTGGTGTCATAGTTTGGATAATATTGCTTTCAACATTATGGGCGTACCTGAGATATAATGTTTTATTCGTTGCCCATTAACAACCTTCAGATTAGTGCCTTCGGCATTATTTATTTTGATAGCTCCATATCAATAAACATCCTCGATAACATAGGCTCCTTCCCATTTGGAGAGAAGTTTTCCTGCAAAGAATCTGAAACGAGAGTTGTACAAAGAACATATTCTCCAACCTTGAACTCAAACTTTTGGATTCTTTTGTCATGCCATCTTTTAACTTTTTCTTTAAATAACTTGGCATTTTCATAAGCTTGGGTTCTCCATTCATCTAATGAGCTAATATCAAATGACCTCTTTACAGCAGCAAGTTTGAAATCATAGTTGAGTTGTTTCATTGTCCAATATGCTTTATGTTATAACTCAAGAGGCAAATAACAAACTTTTCCATAAACCATTTTATAAGGAGACATACCCATAGGGTTTTTATATGTTGCTCTATAAGCCTAAAGTGCATCATCTAGTTTCTTAGACAAATTCTTCCAGGACCTATTGATAGTCTTTTGAAAAATTAATTTGATTTCACTATTGCTAAGTTCAACTTGACCACTAGACTGAGGATGATAAGGTGATGCAATTCTATGGTTAACATCATACTTAGCAAGCATTTTACGGAAAGCACCATGAATAAAGTGTGAACCACCATCAGTCATTAAATATCTAGGGACTCCAAACATTGGGAAAATAACTTCCTTAAGCATTTTAATAGAGGTGTTGTGATTGGCACAGCTAGTTGGAATAGCTTCTACCCACTTAGTAACATAATCAGCAACAACCAAAATATGAGTATACCCATTAGAGGAAGGAAAAGGTCCCATGAAATCAAATCCCCAAACATCAAATGGTTCAACGAAAAGTGAATAATTCATAGGCATTTCTTGACGCTTACCGATATTACCTATTCTTTGGCATTCATCACAAGACAAGACGAACTTACTGGCATCCTTGAAGAGAGTAGGCCAATAAAACCCAGATTGCAATACCTTATGAGCAGTTCTGTCTCCCGCATGATGTCCTCCATAAGCTTCGGGGTGACATTTCTGTAGGATTTGTTCCTGTTCATGCTCAGGTACACAACGTCTAATAATACCATCTAATCCTTCTTTATAAAGATGTGGGTCATCCCAAAAGTACTATGTTAAATCAAAGAAGAATTTTTTTTCTCTTGTTGGTATGTGAAGCTAGGTGGTATGTATTTAGCAACAATATAATTAGCATAATCAGCATACCAAGGTGTACTATTAGAAAAATTTATTTTAGCTAAGTGTTCATCAGGAAAGTTATCATTAATAGGTTGTGGGTCATCAAGAATATTTTCAAGCCTAGGCAAGTTATCAGCTACGGGGTTCTCTGCTCCTTTTCTATCAGTGATATGCAAATCAAATTCTTGTAGTAGAAGAACCCACCTAATGAGTCTAGGTTTAGCATCTTTCTTTTCCATAGCATGATCGGTGTGAATGGTAACTTTAGAATCAGCAATGTAGGATCTAAACTTATCACAAGAAAACACCACTACTAAGAATTCCTTTTCAGTAGAAGCATAATTTCGTTGAGCATTGTCTAGAGTTTTACTAGCATAATGGAAAATGTTTAATTTCTTATCAACTCTTTGTCCTAGAACAGCACCGAGAGCATAATCACTAGCATCACACATAATCTCAAAAGGCAAGTTCCAATCAGGTGGTTGAACAATAGGTGCAGAAATTAAGGCTTTCTTTAGTGTTTCGAAGGCTTCCAAGCAATCATCATCAAAAACAAAAGGAATATCCTTTTGCAAAAGATTTGTAGGAGGCCTAGAAATTTTAGAAAAGTCTTTGATAAACCTCCTATAGAAACCAGCATGACCAAGGAAACTACGAATACCTTTGATATCTTTAGGACATAGCATTTTCTCAATTGCATCAACCTTGGCTTTATCCACTTCAATACCTTTCTCAGAAATTTTATGGCCCAAAACAATAACTTCGTTAACCATGAAGTGGCACTTCTCCCAATTCAAGACAAGATTTGTTTGCTCACATCTCTGCAGAACTCGATCAAGATTGGTTAAACAATCATCAAAACACTTCCCATAAACAGAAAAATCATCCATGAAAACCTCAACAATCTTTTCACAAAAATCAGAAAATATAGCAGTCATACATCTTTGAAAGGTAGCAGGTGCATTACATAGACCAAAAGGCATACGTCTCTAAGCATAAGTTCCAAAAGGACACGTAAAAGTTGTTTTTTTCTTGATCAGGTTGAGAAACATGTATTTGTGAAAAACCAGAATATCCATCAAGGAAGCGAAAATGTGTGTTCTTAGATAATCTTTCTAGCATTTCATCAATAAAAGGCAGAGGGTAATGATCTTTTCTAGTTGCTTTGTTTAATTTTCTATAATCAATTACCATTCTATAGCCTTTGACAATTCTTTGTGGAATGAGTTCATTCTTATCATTAGGAACAACAATTATACATCCCTTCTTAGGGACACAATGAACAGGACTTACCCATCAACTATCAGCTATAGGATAGATTATACCTGCTTCCAGAAGTTTCAATATTTCTGTTCTTACCACTTCTTTCATTTTCGGATTTAAATGACGTTGGTGATCAACAACGGGTTTAGCATCAGATTCCATATTAATATTGCGTTGACATAGAGTGAGACTAATGCCCTTAAGATCATCAAGAGTATATCCAATAGCAGCTCGATGCTTCCTTAGAACTTTCAATAATCTTTCTTCTTCATGTTGTGAAAGGTTAGCACTAACAATAACAAGATATATCTTTTTCTGATCAAGATAAGCATATTTCAAAGTGTCTGGCAATTGTTTTAATTCAAACACAAGATCACCTTTAGGTGGAGGAGGACCTCCT
Source organism: Triticum dicoccoides (assembly GCF_002162155.2). NCBI lineage: Eukaryota > Viridiplantae > Streptophyta > Magnoliopsida > Poales > Poaceae > Triticum > Triticum dicoccoides. The sequence goes on along the minus strand of NC_041387.1, from coordinate 246,109,199 downwards.
AGAGTTTCAATAGGTAGATTGTGTTTAAGTAGAGGTTGTTGTTCGAACAAGATTCTATCTATTTCATTAAATTCACGCATATGCAAATCATTTTCATGGTCTAGCAAATATTGTTCTAAAGGATCAGTAGGAGGTACAACATAGAAGCAAGACCAATAATTTCATCCTTACTAGGCAAATCTTTCTTATGAGGTTTTCTAGTAAACTTAGAAAAATTAAATTCATGAGATTCATCACCAAAGCTAACACTGAAAGTTTGTTTCTCACAATCTATTCTGGCATTAGCGGTGTTCAAGAAAGGTATATTAAAGATATTGGGACAAAAGTCATCAGTAGGGTATTTTATTTTCCAACACAAGACTTTGACATCTCTAACAATCTCGATTGGCAATATAGTATCTCTGTTGGGAAGTTTAATAGTAAAATCTATGTCTTCTTTTTCAGCGGGCGCTATTTCATTCTTAATTTCTTCATATAAGGAAAAAGGAATAGCACTCACACTCGCACCTATATCACATAAACCATGATAACAGTGGTCTCATATCTTAACTGAGACAACAGGCATGCCAACAACTGGTCTATGTTTATCTTTTTCATCGGGTTTGCCAATTCTAGCAGCTTCATCACAGAAATAAATAACATGCCCATCAATATTATCGACCAAGAGATCTTTAACCATAGCAAAACTAGGTTCAACTTTGATTTGTTCAGCTTGTTTAGGCATTCTAATATAACTTTTGTTGACCACAGTTGAAACTTTAGCATGTTCCTTCATCCTAACAGGGAAAGGTGGTTTTTCAATATAAGTAGTGGGAACAACTGGATCAACATTGTAAATGATAGTTTCTTCTTTAGCTTTTACTGGTTCTTTAGTTTCTTCTTTAATAGGTGGGTGATATTTAAGCCACTTCTCCTTAGGGAGATCAACATGAGTAGCAAAATATTTGCAAAAGGAAGCTACTATCTCAGAGTCAAATCCATATTTAGTTCTAAACTTTTGAAAAGCATCAGTATTCATAAAAGATTTAACACAATCAAACTTAGGTTCAATACTTGACTCTTTACCTTCATCGAGTTCCCAATCTTCAGAGTTGCTTAATTCTTTCTAAAAGATCCCACCAAAATTCAATAGACTTCTTCATAAAAGAACCAATACAAGAAGTATCGAGCATGGATTGATCATTACGAGAAAGCCGAGCATAAAAATTCTGAATAATAATTTCCCTTGAGAGCTCATGATTGGGGCATGAATATAACATGGACTTAAGCCTCCCCCAAGCTAGAGTGATACTTTATCCTTCACGATGCCAAAAATTATATATATAATTCCGATCACGATGAACTAGATGCATAGGATAATTTTTTTGATGGAATTCCAATTTTAACCGATTTTCCAATTTCAAGATCCAATATCATTGCATAGCCTATACCATGTCAATGCTTTTCCATTAAAAGATAAAGGGAAAACCTTCTTCTTATCTTCATCTCCGGGAAAACCTGCAAGCTTAAACCATCCACATATATCAAGTGCATATCATGATGTTCGGTTCCATCTCCTGCATAAGGATTAGCTAGCAGTTGTTCTACCATACCCGAAGGAAATTCATATTCAATATTTTCAGTAGGTGTAGTAGGTTGAGGGACAACTAATTGTGGTTCTGGTCGAGATGAAGATACACCAAACAAACCCCTCAAAGGATTGTTTTCCATAGTAACAAGTGACAATAAATTTCAGCACGTAGTAATAATTTTTCCTTACCAATTTCCACTTACCAAAAGCGATTCACTCCCCGGCAACGGCACCAGAAAATAGCCTTGATAACCGACAAGTATATGGGGTCAATTGTAGCCTTTTCGATAAGTAAGAGTGTCGAACCCAACAACGAGCAGAAGGAAATGACAAGTGGTTTTCAGCAAGGTAATGTCTGCAAGTGCTAAAATTGTAAGTAACGGAGTAGTTTGATAGCAAGATAATTTGTAACGAGCAAGTAATGGTAGTAGTAACAAAAGTGCAGCAAGTTAGCCCAATCCTTTTGAGGCAAAGGACATGCCAAAACGGTCTCTTATGATAAGCAAAGTGTTCTTGAGGGTACACGGGAATTTCATCTAGTCACTTTCACCATATTGGCTTGATTCGTGTTCGCTACTTTGATAATTTGGTATGTGGGTGGAATGGTGCTTAGGTGCTGTTCTTACTTGAACAAACCTCCTACTTATGATTAACCCCCTCGCAAGCATCTGCAACTACGAGAAAAGTATTAAGAATAAATTTTAACCATAGTGAGGGAGTCCTGGACTAGGGGGTGTCCGGATAGCTGGACTATCATCATCGGCCGGACTCCAAGACTATGAAGATACAAGATTGAAGACTTCGTCCCGTGTCCGGATGGGACTTTCCTTGGCGTGGAAGGCAAGCTTGGCGATACGGATATGTAGATCTCCTACCATTGTAACCGACTCTGTGTAACCCTAGCCCTCTCCGGTGTCTATATAAACCGGATGGCTTTAGTCCGTAGGACGAACAACAATCATACCATAGGCTAACTTCTAGGGTTTAGCCTCCTTGATCTCGTGGTAGATCTACTCTTGTAATACCCACATCATCAATATCAATCAAGCAGGACGTAGGGTTTTACCTCCATCAGGAGGGCCCGAACCTGGGTAAAACATCGTGTCCCTTGTCTCCTGTTACCATCCGCCTAGACGCACAGCTCGGGACCCCCTACCCGAGATCCGCCGGTTTTGACACCGACATTGGTGCTTTCATTGAGAGTTCCTCTGTGTCGTCACCGATAGGCTCGATGGCTTCTTCGATCATCAACAACGACGCAGTCCAGGGTGAGACCTTCCTCCCTGGACAGATCTTCGTATTCTGCGGCTTTGCACTGCGGGCCAATTCGCTTGGCCATCTGGAGCAGATCGAAAGCTATGCCCCTGGCCGTCAGGTCAGATTTGGAAGTTTGAACTTCACGGCTAACATCCGCGGGGACTTGATCTTCGATGGATTCGAGCCACAACCGAGCGCGCCGCACTATCACGACGGGCATGACTTAGCTCTGCAGCCGGACAGTAACCTGGAGGCCGCACACGAGTCCGCTCCGATCTTCAATTCGGAGCCGGCTGCGCAGATCGAGGATGGGTGGCTAGACACCGCCTCGGGGGCTGCAACCTCTACGGTGATAGAGCCGAACACTGACCTTGTCCCTCATGAAGCTCATGACTCCGAGGTGCCGGACTCCTCGCCGAACTCCGAACCTCCCGCGCCCCCTCCAATCGAATCCGATTGGGCGCCGGTCGTGGAGTTCACCGCTGCGGACATCTTTCAACACTCACCTTTCAGCGACATCTTGAGTTCGCTAAAGTATCTCCCGTTATCAGGAGAGCCCTGGCCGGACTGCGGTCAGGACGGTTGGGATGCGGAAGACGAAGAAATTCAAAGCCCACCCACCACCCACTTAGTAGCCACTGTCGACGATCTAACCGACATGCTAGACTTCGACTCCGAAGACATCGACGGTATGGACGACGATGCCGGAGACGACCAAGAACCAGCGCCTACTGGGCACTGGAAAGCCACCTCATCATATGACATATACATGGTGGATATCCCAAAGGATGGGAATGGCGAAGGAACAGGGGAGGATGACCCCTCCAAGAAACAGCCCAAGCGCCGGCGTCAGCGGCGCCGCTCTAAATCCCGCCACAGCAAGAATGGAGATTCTGGCACCGGAGATAATAACACCCCAGACAGTGCCGAAGACAACCCCCTCCAGCAAGATTCAGCGCAGGAGGACGGAGACGCCGGCCCCCATGAGAAAGCAGCAGACGAAGAAGTAGAGGATTACATGCCTCCCTCCGGAGACGAGGCAAGCCTCGACAACGACGAATTCATCGTGCCTGAGGATCCTGTTGAACAAGAGCGTTTTAAACGCAGGCTTATGGCCACGGCAAACAGCCTCAAGAAAAAGCAGCAGCAGCTTAGAGCTGATCAAGATCTGCTAGCCGACAGATGGACTGAAGTCCTTGCGGCCGAAGAGCATGAGCTCGATCGCCCCTTCAAAAGCTACCCTAAACACAAGCTGCTCCCCCGATTAGAGGAGGAGGCATATGAACCTGCATCACCAGCAGACAATACGGCTGACTGACCACCCCGTGGCCGCGACAGAGAGGCCTCTAGGCCCTCCACCAGAACCGTACCCCGGCATCGCTCGAAAAGCACAATGCCACAGGGGAATGCTCCGGACTTGCGAGATATATTGGAGGATAAGGCAAGACAATCAAGATCGATCTATGGATCGCGTGGGCGCCCCATGATACGCGACGACAACCGTCGCGCCGGACACAGTAAGTCCGGCCGGGCTGAACAAAATATACAAAGCTCTTTTGAACTCCGTCGTGATATCGCCCAATACAGAGGCGCCGCACACCCACTATGCTTCACAGATGAAGTAATGGATCATCAAATCCCCGAAGGGTTTAAACCCATGAACATTGAATCTTATGATGGCACAACAGACCCTACGGTTTGGATCAAGGACTATATCCTTCATATCCACATGGCCCGCGGTGATGATCTCCACGCCATCAAATATCTCCCACTCAAGCTTAAAGGACCAGCCCAGCATTGGCTTAACAGCTTGCCAGCAGAGTCAATTGGGAGTTGGGAAGACCTGGAAGCCGCATTCCTCGATAACTTCCAAGGCACGTACATGCGACCACCAGACGCTGACGACCTAAGCCATATAATTCAGCAGACAGACGAATCGGCCAGACAATTCTGGACACGGTTCTTAACCAAGAAAAATCAAATCGTCGATTGCCCGGATGCGGAGGCCCTCGCGGCTTTCAAACATAACATCCGCGACGAGTGGCTTGCCCGGCACCTGGGACAAGAAAAGCCGAAATCCATGGCAGCCCTCACATCACTCATGACCCGCTTCTGCGCAGGTAAGGACAGCTGGCTAGCACGCAGAAACAACCTCAGTAAAAATTCTGGCAGTCCGGATATCAAGGACCGCAATGGCAGGCCGCGTCGCAACAAAAACAAACGCCGCATTAACGGCGACAACAGTGAGGATACGGCAGTCAATGCCGGATTCAGAGGCTCTAAACCCGGTCAACGGAAAAAGCCATTCAAAAGAACTACTCCGGGTCCGTCCAATTTGGACCGAATACTCGACCGCTCGTGCCAGATACACGGCACCCCCGAAAAGCCAGCTAACCACACCAACAGGGACTGTTGGGTATTCAAGCAGGCAGGCAAGTTAATTGCCGAAAACAACGACAAGGGGCTGCATAGTGATGACGAGGAAGAGACCCGACCGTCGAACAATAGAGGACAGAAGGGTTTCCCCCCACAAGTGCGGACGGTGAACATGATATATGTAACCCACATACCCAAAAGGGAGCGGAAGCGTGCACTCAGGGATGTATACGCGATGGAGCCAGTTGCCCCGAAGTTCAATCCATGGTCCTCCTGCCCAATCACTTTTGACCGAAGGGACCACCCCACCAACATCCGCCACGGCGGATTTGCCGCATTGGTTTTAGACCCAATCGTTGATGGATTTCACCTCACCAGAGTCCTGATGGACGGTGGCAGCAGCCTGAACCTGCTTTATCAGGATACAGTGCACAAAATGGGCATAGACCCCTCAAGGATTAAACCTACAAAGACGACCTTTAAAGGCGTCATTCCAGGTGTAGAGGCCAATTGTACATGCTCAGTTACACTGGAAGTGGTATTCGGATCCTCGGATAACTTCTGAATCGAAGAGTTAATCTTCGACATAGTTCCGTTCCGCAGCGGCTATCATGCTCTGCTCGGACGCACCGCGTTTGCAAAGTTCAATGCGGTACCGCACTACGCATACCTTAAGCTTGCCAGGCCCTCGAGGAGTCATCACGGTCAATGGAAACACTGAACGCTCTCTCCGAACGGAGGAACATACAGCGGCTCTCGCGGCAGAAGTATAGTGCAGCCTCTTAAGGCAATTCTCGAGTCCGGCCGTCAAGCGACCGGACACGGCTAAACACGCCCGGAGTAACCTACAACAAGACCACCTGGCACGTTCTGAGCACGCTTAGCAATGCGGCCCCAACCCCAGCCCCTACAAAATTTCAAGACGGGTCCTTCGCGTACATCATTACACTCTAAAGATACCATGGGCATAGGGGGAGGGGCACGACCATGATAGGCCCAGAATGCGGCTTAACCACACCAGGGGCTCTCAAGTGTGTCGTTCTTTTTCTTTTCTTTTTTTACCCACAGGACCCCGTTCATCAGAGGCCCTGTCCGGCAGTAGACCTGCCGAACTCACGATGCAACAGCCAGGGAAGGAGAAAGGCTACGACGAATATCCAGGTGGTCTCCATTATGAGCATTAAATCTGTTTTATACACCATTCCGCGGCCTACCCCTGGAGGGGGACATGTTTAATAGTCCCATCCCTTGCTTATCGCACCATTTGTATCATTCTACATTAACAGCAGTATTTCTTGAATAAACAATGCACCTTTTTGCTTACAATTGCATTCCTTTCTTATACATATGTTCATTTATGACATGTTGCATTCGTACACTTTGGTACGGCTAAATACACCAGGGGCTTATGTTTCCCGCATCATGGTGCGATAAGTCCGAACACTTTCACAAGTGCGGCACCCCGAACTTATAGCATTATATGAATCGGCTCCGAATCATGTCTTGGGTCAATAGTTGGGTTTGCCCGGCTCCCATGTTTTGGTACCTTATGTTTCGTTGTATCGGCTAAGGTAGCATTGGGAGAACCACTGCGATTGCGCCCCAGTTGAGCTGAGCGAGTGCCTCAGTGGAGAAAGCTAAAACTGACCGTCATGATGAGGCGAGAGCCGGTCGCTGTTCGAGAGGTTCTTTCGAGTCCCTAAAGACTTATGCCGCTTAGAGCGAGGAACCGGCTTTGTCCGGGCCAGGCGTGGATAGCGCCCCAAATTCGGCCTTCCGAACACTAGGGGCTTCGCCGAAATTTAAAATTATAGAATTCTATGGCTAAGTGAGAGTGTTCAAGCATTATAAGTCTGGTTGCCTTGTTCGTTGTGTTGAGCGCCTCCCTAGATGGACCCAAAAATGGGAACAAGAGTGCTCAAATTTATCCCGAACACCCCAGCACTCGTGGCATGGGGGCCGAAGCCGACGACTTGCCATCTCTCAGATTTGATAAACGGCCGTACAGAAGGTAATATTTTAAATTAACAAGCGTTGCTTAGCGCATATGAACAAAGTTTTCAGCGCACAGGATAACAAAATGCGAGTCTACTCAAATATTACATCTTTGGAGCACTCACCCGCAATAGTGCGGGCACCCTTCAGAACAGTCTTATAATACATCTCGGGAGTACGATACTCCTTGCCCAGCGGTGGCGCGTCCGTCACAAGCTTCTCAGAATCCATCTTGCCCCAGTGCACCTTTGCGCGGGCAAGGGCCCGACGGGCACCTTCAATACCGGCGGAGTGCTTGATGACTTCAACCCACGGACACGCATCCACCGGCCGCCGCACCAGGCCGAAGTAGCTCCCAGCACGGCCTCCTTAGGCCACAGCCGAACTATGAGGCCCCTCATGGCCTGTTCGGCCACCTTGTGGAGCTCGACCAGCTGCTTCAGCTGTTCGCTAAGGGGCACCGGATGTCCGGCCTCGGCATACTGAGACCAGAAGACCTTCTCCGTCGAGCTCCCCTCCTCGGCCTGGTAGAAAGCGGCAGCATCGTACATGCTGTGAGGAAGATCTACGAACGCTCCTAGAGAGCTCCGAATTCGGGTAAGTAATAGGTAATTCACACTCACATGCTTACTTTGCATGAAAAATGCCTTACCCGCTGCTATTTTCTTCAACGCCTCGATTTCTTGGAGGGCCTCGTAGGCTTCGGCCTTAGTGGCTTTGGCACTCTCAAGAGTTGATGCAAGCTCAGACTCTCGAGTCTTCGAGTCACGCTCTAGGCTCTCATGTTTTTCCATGAGATCCTGGAGCTCTTGCTGTACCTCCGCCACCCGCGCCTCCTGCTTCTCTCGCTCGGTACGCTCCGCGGCCGCATTACGTTCGGCCGCGGACACCGCCTCCTTCAGGGTCGCCACCTCGGTCGCGGCACCTGCAATACCCATGTTATCCTTGTCAATTTTCTTGCAACCAAATCCTTTTCTGTAAGGTACAATCTTAATACGGTGTTATTCACCTTCCTTTTCCTCGAGCTGCTTCTTGGCATGGCCAAGCTTGTTCTCGGACCGCTCGAGGCTTTGCTTCAAAGTATTGACCTCCGCAGTCAATGCGGCAGAGGTCAGCAGCACAGCCTGCAACCCCATATTGACATATTTCATGACTCATGCGTATATCTTTTTAGATCCTCAGTCCGGCTTTTCTTTCTGAATACCAAACCGAGCATCGGGAGCTATTGTCTATGCGGTACTATTCTACATATATCAAAATTCTTACCTCAAAGCCTGTTAGAAGGCTACTGCAGGCTTCGGTCAGCCCGCTCTTGGCGAGCTGAACCTTCTGAATCACCGCACTCATGAAGGTGCGGTGTTCCTCTTTGATAGAGGCGCCGTTGAGTGCCTCCAGCAAGCTATCCGGCGCCTCCGGTTGGACGAAGGCCGCTGGCGTCGCGGTCTTTCCCTTCTTACGAAGGGGCCGCCCGTCGGACTCCGGAGCCATTTCAGGTTCCGGTGCGGAGTCCGGCGCAAAGTCCGGGAGGTTGCCCTGTGGCACCTCCGGGGCCTCCCCCTCCTGGTGGGTCCCTTCCCGAGATCCCACCTCGGCATCATCTGCATCACGGGGGGTGGAGGTAGTCGGAAGGGAATCCATATCCGACGCACCCAAGGACCCGCTCGACGAAGCGGGAAAATCATCCTTGGGCGGACTGCAGGGTTGTATGCGGCATTAGAAAGACACTATGTGGCGAAAAGAAAAACCATGAAGTTATTCGGGAGTCCGGATACTTACGATCTCGCCAGGGGCTTGGCCCTTGGAGGCTAATCCTTGTCGTCATCACTGGCGTTGGCGGAGCGGTCCGGGGGAAGAGTCTTTCCCTTCTTCGACCCTTCGGCCTCCCTCGTTGGGGAAGCCTTCCTTTTCTTCCCTCCCCCCACTGGGGGAGAGGCCTTCTTCTTCTCCTCCTCGCCTTTGTGGGAGGAGTCTGCCTCGGAGTCATCATCCGATGACACCTGAAAACGGGAACTCTTCCGAATGCCCGTGGCCTTCTTCTTGGCCTTCTTCTCCGGCACCACGTGGGGTGCCAGAGCCAGCAGCCCCGTTAAGCGGGCGTCCGCTGGGTCCTCTGGCAATGGGGCCGGACAGATAGTTTGTTCAGCCTTCTTCAACCAGTCCTGTCAAAGGAGAGGGAGTTTAGATCCCGCATAGAGTCAAACTATGGAAAACAAGTGTCCCGTAAAGGGCAAAATCGCTTACCTCGCTAGCCGGACGCTGCGAGCTGAATCCGTGATCTTCGGTAGCGGATGCGGGGGCCTCGGCACCTTTAAACAGCACCCTCCAGACATCTTCGTACGTAGTGTCGAAGAGCCCGCTCAAAGTCTGGTGCTGCGTCGAATCGAACTCCCACATACTGAAGCCCCGTCGTTGGCACGGGAGAATCCGGCGGATAAGCATGACCTGGACTATGTTAACAAGCTTGAGCTTCTTGTTCACTAGCTTTTTGATGCAGGCTTGGAGTCCGGTCAGCTCCTCCGAATCACCCCATGTCCGGCCGCTCTCTTTCCAGGAGGTGAGCCGTATGGGGATGCCAGATCTGAATTCGGGGGCCGCTGCCCATTCAGGGTCACGTGGCTCGGTGATGTAGAACCACCCCGATTGCCACCCCTTAATGGTTTCCACGAAAGTGCCCTCAGGCCAAGTAACGTTGGGCATCTTGCCCACCATGGCGCCTCCGCACTCCGCTTGGCTGCCCTTTACCACCTTCGGCTTGATACTGAAGGTCTTGAGCCACAAGCCGAATTGGGGCTGGATGCAGAGGAAGGCCTCACACACGACGATAAACGCCGAGATATTGAGGATAAAATTCGGGGCCAGATCATGGAAATCCAGGCCGTAGTAGAACATGAGCCCCCGGACAAAGGGATGGAGTGGGAAGCCCAGTCCGTAGAGGAAATGGGGAAGAAATACTACCCTCTCGTGGGGCCTGGGGGTGGGGATGAGCTCTCCCTCGTCGGGGAGCCGGTGCGCGATGTCGCTGGACAGATATCCGGCGCTGCGCAGCTTCTGGATGTGCCCCTTCGTAACAGAGGAGGCCATCCACTTGCCTCCCACTCCGGACATAGTTGGAGAAGGTTGAGGTGAGATGTGCGGACTTGGGATCTGGAGCTCGAGTTCGCGGAGATGGATAAGCCAAGGAGGAAGAAGGTGCAGGTAAAAGGGTTGGATCTTTATCCCCTTATATGGGCGGACGGAAACATGCGTCCCCACCGGCCTGATAAAACTCGCTTATCTCCCAAGCGCCACAATCAATGGCGTGGTTGGGTTACCCACGTCCGTATTGATGGGGAACACGATCTCTGCTTCGACAAGACGTGCCAAGGAAACCGCTTCGCTAAACACGCTGAGGTGGTACAATAAAAACGATTCGAGTAAAGGCTTGGTAGTGGTGTGACGTCTCGCCACCAAATACGTCAGCAGATTGAACTTGTGTAAATATTATTCTCTCTACGGTGGTATGTGGAATTTATTTTGCAGAGCCGGACACTATCCTGGTGTTCACAATCTTCTATAAATTATTCGGAGAAGGAACCCGCCTTGCAATGCCGAAGACAACATGCGCGCCGGACTCATCATCATTGAAGCCTGGTTCAGGGGCTACTGAGGGAGTCCTGGACTAGGGGGTGTCCGGATAGCCGGACTATCATCATCGGCTGGACTCCAAGACTATGAAGATACAAGATTGAAGACTTCGTCCCGTGTCCGGATGGGACTTTCCTTGGCGTGGAAGGCAAGCTTGGCGATACGGATATGTAGATCTCCTACCATTGTAACCGACTCTGTGTAACCCTAGCCCTCTCCGGTGTCTATATAAACCGGATGGCTTTAGTCCGTAGGACGAACAACAATCATACCATAGGCTAGCTTCTAGGGTTTAGCCTCCTTGATCTCGTGGTAGATCTACTCTTGTAATACCTACATCATCAATATCAATCAAGCAGGACGTAGGATTTTACCTCCATCAAGAGGGCCCGAACCTGGGTAAAACATCGTGTCCCTTGTCTCCTGTTACCATCTGCCTAGACGCACAGTTCGGGACCCCCTACCCAAGATCTGCCGGTTTTGACACCACACATAGCATTAAACTTTTGGGTCCATTCGGTCCCTTACGGAATAGCGCATAAACTAGGGTTTAAGCTTCTGTCACTCTCCCAACACATCATCTAATAACTACTCCACAATGCATTCCCTTAGGCCAAAATATGGTGAAGTGTCATGTAGTCAACGTTCACATGACACCACTAAGGGAATCACAACATACATATCATCAAAATATCGAACACATATCAAGTTCACATGATTACATGCAACATGATTTCTCCCGTGACCTCAAGAACAAAAGTAACTACTCGCAAATAATAATCATGCTCAAGATCAGAGGGGTATTAAATAACATAATGGATCTGAACATATAATCTTCCACCAAATGAACCATACAGTAATCAACTACAAGATGTAATCAACACTACTAGTCACCCACAAGCACCAATCTATAGTTCTGCTACAAAGATTGAACACAAGAGATGAACTAGGGTTTGAGAGGAGTTGGTGCTATTGAAGATGTTGATAGATATAGCCCTCCCCAAGATGGGAGAGTTGTTGGTGATGATGATGACAAGGATTTCCCCCTCCGGAAGGGAAGTTCCCCTGGCGGAATCGCTTCGCCGGAGGGCAAAAGTGCTCCTGCCCAGGTTCCGCCTCGAGACGGCAGCGCTTCGTCCCGAATGTCCTATCCTTATTTTTTTTCTAGGTCAAAATGACTTATATACCAGAAGAGGGGCACCGGAGGTGGGACTGGGTGAGCACAACCCACCAGGGCGTGCCCAGGTGGGTTGTGCCCACCTGGTGGGCCCCCTCTGGTACTTATTGACTCCAAAAATTCTTATTTATTCCATAAAAAATCCTCATAAAGTATCAGCTCATTTGGAGTTGTGCAGAATAGGTAGCCTGACGTAGCTTTTTCAGGTCCAGATTTCCAGCTGCCAGAATTACCCCCTTTTGTGTATACCTTGCATATTATGAGAGAAAAGGCATTAGAATTACTCCAAAAAGCATTATTATGCAATAAAACAACATAAATAACAGTAGGTAAACATGATGCAAAATGGAAGTATCACTGGTCTACCTCCTAAGCGCTCGGGGGTCTTGGTCCCTTCTCCTTTGCACTCCTACACGTTGTGTGGACGCCCGGGATCAGTCTAGGCTACCTCTTTATACAAAGCAGGGGCTTACACGAACCACTCTGGCGCGTGCCGCTCAATCGCTGACGTCCGAAGAGCTTTCAGATAATCGTACGATGTAGAGTGCTCATACTTATTCTCGCGTGGTGGTCAGTGCGAAAAGGCTAGAGGCCTACTTAGATCACGTATCCAAGCAATTAGTGTCTTGGGAGCATGCGAAGACAATCAATGATCCATGATCTATGGTCCCGTCGCCCCATCTCACATACTTATGGCAAGGGTTAAGAATGCCCAGCTGCGCTGCGTAGTTATCTCACGGATACCCTCCCGATCAACCCGACTCCACATCACTCACAGGTACTGTTGGGGATATAACTATTGGGTATAACCCGCCCAGGAGGGGTCGGGTCATACCACTGGTGGTTCATAACCAAAAGGCCCATGAAGTTGTTGAAGATGGTGGTTCATGAAGCAAGCTTACTGATGGCCCAAGACCCGGAGGAGACTTGAGGCCCACGGGTGTAAACCGTCATATATTAACTTGTATGTTAAGGAAAGTGTAGATTCTATCACCGAGCCAGACACGTTGTGTATGAGCCAGTGGGACTCTGTAAGTCGCCGGGCATCAACCTATGTATATAAAGGGGTGACCCGACGACGGTTTAGGGCAAGAAAGAAGAGATCGAGAACTAGGTCAAGCGTATTCGCTAGCTCCCTAGTAATCGAAGCCCAAGGAATACAACCCTAAACTGGAGTAGGCCTTTACCTCCACTGCAAGGGGTTGAACCAGTATAAACTCTCTATGTCCCTTGTCCCGTTTAACCCCTTCAAGCTAACTACATTACGATGGCTCCACACCTAAGTCCTCATGCTAGGGCATCTGACGTGACAATTCCATGACAGTTGGTGCCCACCGTGGGGCCAGTGCATGGTGGTTTCGAGTTCTTGAAGGGCAGCTCCGCAGGGCTCAAGGGATATGCTGTGGGCTGGATGACTAAGAGTCGTCACGGCAAGCTCTACATTGATGACGGGGGCTAGGGCCCCAAGGCCGACTCAATCAAGTACGGGTACCGGGTCCCCTTTGGCGTAATCCATGTCTTTATCGGCAAGATTGGTGAGTCGGAAGCTGAGCCGGACATCTGCACTGACATCGTCGAGTCGGCTCGATGCGCGCCACCCGCCAAGGCTCAAGCCGCCCCGAAGCATGTCTTTGTTGGTTTCGTTCATGGAGCGGAGCTGGAAGGAGGATCTAAATCTGCTGGTGAGACGGTTGTCTACTCAGGCGACGAGTCCTCCACTAGTGAGACCAACTCCATCTATCAGGTTCAGGATGGCGGGCTTGGGGGCTGTTCCGATGGTGACAGTATTTTGGACCCCTACGAGCCACCACACCGGGTCGCAGTCTTCATGGCCGGTACACAGCCAGGGCAGGATTCTTCCACTGTAGCAGCACCGATCTCTTGGCCAACGGTGGCGGCACCCGGGGCAGGAGGCCCTGTGCGCCCGCCGGCTCAAGTTTTGTCTGATCTGTTGTAGCGACTAGACCTCAAACAGTCTGATCTCTGTGCATCAGTTTCATCCCTAGATCGGTAATGCTGACATGCACAGTACTTGAAGGATTTATAACAGAGTAGCAATCACACACTTATTACATTGAATGTCTCAAAAGAGAACTTATTACAATAAATATGGCTTAAGGCCATCTAATAACGATAACAGCGGAAGGCTTGGAAGATAAAGCGAGTCCATCAACTCCAACGGCATCACTGGGTATAAGATCAGGACCTAAGGCACCTTACTCGTCGTCTAAAAAGTCTGCAACATGAACGTTGCAGCCCAAAAATGGGTCAGCACATGGAATATGCTGGCAATGTAACACATAGAGAGTAATTAATAGATGAATGCTATCACTACATGCATATATGGCTGGTGGAAAGCTCTATGGTTATAGTTTTGCATAAACCAACTTTTCCCTACAACAAAGGAATAAATTTTATTTAACTATCATGGTGATTGTTAAACATTGAGAAGGTTCACCCAACTCAATCCCAATTAAGCATCATCATTAAACCCAAACAGAATTAATTAAATAACATGATGACATTCACATGAAAATCCAGGTACTAGATACTCAAAACGTCCATAACTGGGGACACGGCTAACCATGATTAGTGTATACACTCTGCAGAGGTTTGCGCACTTTTCCCCGCAACACTCAATCTCCTCCGTTGGATTTCTCGCACTACATGGTGTTTGAGAAACGGATGACCGAGACACAGTCTTTCAGAAGCATTAACTCTTTACTCTAGGTAGACAGTACCAACCTACATCCCCTACATCTGCTAGTCTACCACTGAAAGAGGTCACACAACATACTCAACTATGCTAGAGCCCATAGTAGCTTGTCGCTGCACACGGAAGTTTCTAGCATGAATAATCTCATGATTCCTTTCAGCCTGGGTGGCGGTCCATAGGAGAATCACACGGTACCCCGGGATTTCCAAAAATACAGGCAACACTGGGTTCCCCAGGTGCCTCAATCCACCGAGATGTGTATTAAAGTTGCCACCTTAAGTAAACTATTAATTAACAATCTCACATCTGTCATGGATACTCTCACCCAATCCACGTCTACTAGCATAGCACAGCAATATAAGCAAACGTAGAAGTAACTCCCAAAGGTTTGATAATAAACAGGTAATGGGTACTACCTCATCTACTTCCCAAACCCCACATATTAATCAGATCCTAATCATGCAATTGTTTGAGGATTGATCTAATGCAATAAATCTGGGTAGTAAAGAGGTATGATCAAAGTGTTACTTGCCTTGCTAATGATCCGTGAAACCTAGAGACTCGTAGTAGCAAGCGGCGCACTCCGGGTACTCTATCGCAAACAAATAAGCATACAATAAGCACTCATCTAATGCACGGGTAAAACTCAAATAAGAGATCTAACCAGAAAGTTCAAACTTAAGAACTTCGGTTTGCAAAAAGAATCAAATCAAACGAAGCAACGAAAGTCAAACGGTGAAAGAAACAAGCTTCGTTTACTAATCTGGACCTAAGTCAAATTTTACAGTAGCAAAAACTTGTTTGAGTTGGTTAAACGGAAAAGGGTTTCGAGATGAAACTCTAGGCACTTGAATCACCTCATTCCGATAAACGAGCGAAAAGTTATACTAAAACGAAAATCGGATGAGAAATCGCGACCGAAAATAATCACGGAAAATCCGAGAAAAAGAAAAAACGGACGAACAGGCTAACGAACGAACGTTCGCTCTCTGCGGCTAAACGATGAAAACCGTTCATTAAGACGAATGTACGGACGAACGTCCGTTAAATAACTAAACCGAGAAAACCGACGAACCGGTCTAAAAAACGGATCTAGGGTTCTTAAAAAACCGATCGGTTTTTACAAAAAAAAACGGTGATGGCTACCTCGGGTCCGGCAAGGCGGCGAGGCAGCGGCAGGGTCCGGCGGCTTCGGCGGAGGCGGCGCGGGGCGGCGGCGGCGCGGGGTGGTGGGGCGACGGCGGGCA
>NC_041387.1:246044544-246092911 GCF_002162155.2 Triticum dicoccoides | reverse complement strand
GACGGCGGGCAGAGGCGGCGGCGGGCGGCGCGGGCGGCTAGGGTTAGGGTTCGGCGCGGGTGGGCTTGCGGCCGCGGTGTGGGCTTTGGGGCAGGGCGGCGCGGCTTATAAAGGCCCCACGGGCGGAGTCCCGCTCGGGTACGGCCCGGAGTCGGTTTCTCTTTTTTTTTAAATAATTCAGGCGTGCAGAAAAAAAAATAAAAAAATACTAAACAGACTCCAAAAATCCCAAAATAAATTTTCCCCGTCCTCTAAAAATAAGCCGGACAAGATGAACATTTATTTGGGCCTAAAATGAAATTTTGAAAAATGTGTATTTTTCCTAATTCAAATAAAATAGCGATAAAACTCCGAAATAAAATCTTATTTGATTTGATTATTAAATCTTAAATATTTCTTTATTTTGGGAAAGTCATTTTATTCCCTCTCTCTTATTTTTATAATTGAAATATTCGAAGATAAAATAATTAAAATCAAATCATCCTTTTTCTAAATTGGAGAAAAACTCAAATAAGAAAATAATGAAATTCCCAACTCTCTCCGCGGGTCCTTGAGTTGCGTGAAATTTCTAGGATCAAAACAAAATGCAATAAAATATGATATGCAATGATGATCTAATGTATAACATTCCAAATTGAAAATTTGGGATGTTACAAACCTACCCCCCTTAAGATGAATCTCGCCCTTGAGATTCGGGTTGGCTAGAAAATAGGTGAGGGTGGTCCTTCAGTAGGTCTTCCTCTCGCTCCCAGGTGGCTTCATCTTCGGTATGGTGGATCCACTGAACTTTGTAAAACTTGATAACCTTGCTTCGCGTGACTCGGCTCGCAAACTCGAGAATCTTGACTGGTTTCTCCTCATAGGTCAAATCACTATCCAACTGAATCGCTTCCAGTGGCACTGTATCTCTCAGAGGTATATCAGCCATCTCTGCATGGCACTTCTTCAACTGGGAATCATGGAACACATCAAGAACTCCTGACAAACCTTCGGGCAATTCCAACTTATAAGCAACTTCTCCCATATGCTCCAAAACTTTGTATGGTCCCACAAAACGTGGCGCTAACTTTCCCTTAACTCCAAAACGCTTAAGTCCTCGAAGTGGGGATACACGAAGATAAACTCGGTCTCCGACTTCGTAAACTGTCTCCTTGCGTTTAGAATCTGCATAGCTCTTCTGCTGGACTAGGCTACCTTGAGCCTATCACGAATTAGCTTAACCTTCTCTTCATACTCTTTAATCAAATCTGGTCCAAACAACTGACGGTCTCCAACTTCATCCCACAACAACGGTGTCCTGCACCTCCTTTCGTACAAAGCTTTGAAAGGGGCCATATTCAGACTGGATTGATAACTGTTAAGAGAACTTTGCATATGGAAAATTGTCGTCCCAACTTGATCCGTAATCTAGCGCACAAGCTCTCAGCATGTCCTCCAGGATCTGATTGACTCTCTCGGTCTGCCCATCTGTCTGTGGATGAAAGGTTGTACTGAACTCTAGCCTGGTACCGAAAGTTTCGTGCAACTGATTCCAGAACTTTGAGGTAAACTGGGTTCCTCTATCTGATACAATGGTCCTCAGAACTCCATGCAGACATATGATCCTGGTCATGTATATCTTTGCGAACTTAGCACTTGTATAAGTGGTCTTCACTGGGATGAAATGAGCTACCTTCGTCAAACGATCGACTACAACCCATTGAGTCATAGCCTGAACGAGTCTTGGGTAATCCCGTGATAAAATCCATGCCTAGCTTATCCCACTTCCATTTGGATATTGGCAATGGATGTAGCAATCCTGCTGGCTTCTGATGCTCTGCCTTCACTCTCTGACATACATCACAAATTGCTACATACTCCGCAATATCCTTCGTCATTCCGGTCCACCAGAAAGTGTCCTTCAAATCCAAATACATCTTGGTATTTCCTGGGTGAATCGAATAAGGCGAATCATGGGCCTCTTGTAAAATCAACATCCTGATCTCGGGATCATTAGGCACATAAACGCGGTCCTCAAACCATAAGGTATCGTGCTCATCCTCATGAAATCCTTTAGCCTTTCTTTGCTCATCTTCTCCTTTATCTCGGCACTATCCTTGTCTGTCTTCTGTGCTTCTCTGATCTTATCCATCAAAGTAGACTGAATCTCCAATGCTACTACATAGCCTCTCGGAACTATCTCCAAACATAGCTTGCGAAGATCCTCGGCTAGTTCCTTTGGTAACTCTCCGGTCATGAGTGTGTTGACATGGCTCTTGCGGCTCAACGCATCGGCTACTACGTTAGCCTTTCCGGGGTGATAATGAAATCTCATATCATAATCCTTGATGAGTTCCAACCATCTCCTTTGCCTGAGATTCAACTCCTTTGTGTGAAGATGTACTTCAAACTCTTGAGATCCGTGTACACCTCACAATGGTTTCCGATGAGAAAATGTCTCCATGTCTTCAACGCAGGCACTAAGGCTGCTAACTCCAAGTCATGTGTGGCATAATTCAACTCATGGGGCTTAAGCTATCGTGAGGCATACGAAACAACTCTTCCCTCCTGCATAAGCACTGCTCCAAGTCCTCGACGAGAAGCGTCGCAATATACTCCATAATCCTTGCGCTGATCTGGTAGAATCAACATCGGTGACGTAACCAGACGTTTCTTCAATTCTTGAAAACTGGCCTCACATTCCTCGGTCCAGTTGAACTTGGTGTCCTTCTTCAACAACTCCATCATGGGTTTTGCAATCTTCGAGAAATTCTCAATGAACCTACGGTAGTATCCTGCGAGTCCAAGAAAACTCCGGATCTCTCCAACTGATGTGGGGGCTTCCCAATTTGTCACAGTGGCAACCTTGGTGGGGTCTACTGCTATTCCTTCTCCGGATATAACATGTCCGAGGAATCCAACTTCCTTCAACCAAAACTCACACTTGCTGAACTTCGCATATAATTGATGTTCTCTGAGCTTCCCAAGTACCAAATGCAAATGCTCCTTATGCTCCTCTTCATTCTTCGAGTAGACCAACATATCATCAATGAACACCATGATGAACTTATCAAGAAACTCCATAAACACCTTGTTCATCATGTTCATGAAATATGCAGGTGCGTTAGTCAGACCAAATGACATAACAGTATACTCATATAGCCCGTACTTGGTGGTAAAAGTTGTCTTAGGTATATTCTGCTCTCGAATCTTTAGCTGGTGGTATCCTGATCGCAGATCGATCTTGGAAAATACCTTAGCTCCTTGCAATTGGTCAAACAGATCATTGATCATCGGTAGTGGGTACTTGTTCCTGATGGTCACTTCATTCAATCCTCGATAATCAACAACCATCCTCAATGATCCGTCCTTCTTCTCCACTAGAAGCACTGGTGATCCCCAGGGTGACGAACTTGGGCGAATATAGCCTTTATCTAGTAACTCCTTAATTTGCTTCTTAATTTCCTCCAAATCTTTTGCGGGCATCCTGTACGGTCTCTTAGATATCGGTCTTGTGCCTGGCAAAAGCTCAATCAAAAACTCAATGTCTCTATCCGGTGGCATGCCTGGCAACTCCTTTGGAAATACGTCAGGGAAATCATTCACCACTGGTACTTCCCCCTGTACAACTCCTGATAAGGAATTTACTTGTGTCCTCTTCGGCAAATGTCGCGATACATACTTGATGCTTCTTCCTTCTGGCGTGGTAAGCAAAATCGACTTACTGGCACATTCAATGTTCCCTCCATACTTCGATAACCAATCCATGCCTAATATCACATCCAGTCCTTGCGACTCCAATACTATTAGGTCTGTGGGGAACACATAGTTACCAATCCTTAATGGTAGCCGATCACACCATAGACTAGCCATATACTCTGTTCCTGGCGAGGTTACTAACATGGGTGACCTAAGGGCTTGGGTTGGCAGTTTATACTTATCCACAAATCCCCTTGATATGTATGAATGCGATGCACCAGTATAAAAAAGAACGATTGCAGTAAATGACTTAACCAAAAACTTACCTATTACTGCATCTGGCTAGGCTTCAACCTCCTCCATGCTAACGTGGTTCACCTGTCCCCTATTGAAAGGGTTCGGCTTCTTCCCAGAGCTTCCATTGCCATTTCCATTCTTAGCTTCAGGACATTCATTGGCATAATGTCCAGTCTTCTGGCACTTGTAGCAAGTGATGTGGCTCAGGTCCTTCTTGGCTAGGGTTGATGGGTTGGTACGGTTCTGTTTGTTGCTTCCTCCATTCCCACTACCATTCTTGGGGCCACTATGGTTGTGCGAACTTCCTCCTCCATGGGTATGCTGAAAAGGTCCTCCTGAGTTCGGGATAAAACGAGGCTTCTGCTGAGCTCCAGAATTGTACTTCCCTTGTCCATACTTCCTCTTGCGGCTATCAATCTGCTGCTGCTTCCCTTCAATCATGAGAGCTCTGTCTACCAACACCTGGTAGTTGTTGAAGGTTGCCACCATCAATTGCATGCTCAGCTCATCATTCAGTCCTTCCAGAAACTTCTCCTGCTTAGTTGCATCCGTAGCAACTTCATCTGGGGCATAACGTGATAACTTATTAAAGTCATCCACATACTGGCCAACTATACGTCCTTCTTGGCGCAAGTTGCGAAACTCACGCTTCTTCATGGCCATAGCTCCTGCTGAAACATGGGCAGTACAGAAAGCCTGCTGAAATTGGTCCGATGTGATGGTGTCAATAGGATAAGTGGCTGTGAAATTCTCCCACCATGATGCTGCGGGTCCATCAAGCTGATGTGTGGCAAAATGCACCTTCTCTGCATCTGTGCATCCTGCAGTGGTCAACTCCCTTCCCATCTTGCGGAGCCAATCATATGCAACTATCGGCTCGGTGCTACTGGAGAACACCGGCGGATTCAGCCTCAAGAAACGGGCTAAGTGATCAACAGGTGGTGGTGGTGGTGGGTTGTTGTTGTTGTTGTTCCCCTAATTCTGATTCTGGACTAACATCTGCATCAATGCATTCTACTGCTGGATCAACTGGGTGAGCTCCGGTGGAAAAGCAAATCCATTGTCACGTCTCGGAGGCATCTAAGGGTTTAGAAAAGATGAAAATATAGAACAGAAATGGATCTAGAGAGAAAACACTACCCATATGCACATGAGACAAAACACAATCAATATCACTTCAATCAATTCAAACAAGGGCATACAAGGTCTAACTATCGTTACAAAAGTGCTCGGACTATACTATATACATGGGGGAATACTACTACTGTTATGGTGGTCGACTAGAAAAATTGATCGGTCGAAGACTCCATGATATCTGCTCCAGCTTCATCAACAAAGTCATCATCGCTATCGTCGGGGTCCGAGTCAGTGTCGTCGATGATGATGTAGTTCTTCGGGCAAGTGCAATCATCGTCTTCTCCTCCAGTCGCGGGGAATCCCATAAATACTTTTAGCTTCTTCTTCAGATCATCATTCTTCTCCACAAGTGTCATTATTTCCTCCTCATATCCATCATGTGTAGACTTGAGTTCTTCCTCCAGTTCCTTGATCTTGGTCATTGCCTTCTTCAGATCTATCATGCCTGTGCACATCTGGTTCTCCTAGCGATGAATGTGCTGGTTTAACTCCTGGATGAAAGATGCAATTGATCTATCCTTCCTGGTGTTGATCATCTCCTATTGCTCATCTCGGCGCCCACAAATCTGGTAAATAGTATCCTTGAGATCCTTGTGGTAAACTTCTCCAATGCGTCCCATGGTGATGTGGGCTGCCATGCTCTTTCCTAGACTCCAGGTCGGTGCATCAAAGGAAAACTCTATGGGCTCAGTGACTGGCATGAACGTCCTTCCTGGAACTTGAACTTGAATCATCCAATGCTCCTCTTCTGGTAAAGTGGCGATGTAGGTCCCGGTGAAGCTTGGTACTCCGATGTTCAAGTATCTAGTGACTTCCTTCAAGTGGCGTCCAAAGGGTGTATCTTCATCCGGTTGGGTGAACTTGTTCCTTGCATCCGCCATCCTAAAAGAGTAGAAAATATGAGGAGTCAGAAATGAGAAGAGAGTAGTGATCTAGGGCTTTAGCTTAGTGGTCGTGTCCTACAGTCAGCGTGTGCTCTGATACCATCTTGTAGCGACCAGACCTCAAACATTCTGATCCCTGTGCATCAGTGTCATCCCTGGATCGGTAATGCTGACATGCACGGTACTTGAAGGATTTATAACAGAGTAGCAATCACACACTTATTACATCGAATGTCTCAAAAGAGAATTTATTACAATAAATATGGCTTAAGGCCATCTAATAACGATAACAGTGGAAGGCTTGGAAGATAAAGCAAGTCCATCAACTCCAATGGCATCACTGAGTATAAGATCACGACCTAAGGCACCTTACTCGTCGTCTGAAAAGCCTGCAACATGAACGTTGTAGCCCGAAAACGGGTCAGGACATGGAATATGCTGGCAATGTAACACATAGAGAGTAATGAACAGATTAATGCTATCACTACATGCATATATGGCTGGAGGAAAGCTCTATGGTTACAGTTTTGCATAAAGCCAATTTTTTCCTACAACAAAGGAATAAATTTTATTTAACTATCATGGTGGTTGTTAAACATTGAGAAGGTTCACCCAACTCAATCCCAATTAAGCATCATCATTAAACCCAAACAGAATTAATTAAATAACATGATGAGATTCACATGAAAATCCAGGTACTAGATACTCAAAACGTCCATAACCGGGGACACGGCTAACCATGATTAGTTTATACACTCTACAGAGGTTTGCGCACTTTTCCCCGCAAGACTCGATCTCCTCCGTTGGATTTCTCGCACTACATGGTGTTTGAGAAACGGATGACCGAGACACAGTCTTTCAGAAGCATTAACTCTTTACTCTAGGTAGACAGTACCAACCTACATCCCCTACATCTGCTAGTCTACCACTGAAAGAGGTCACACAACATACTCAACTATGCTAGAGCCCATAGTAGCTTGTCGCTGCACACGGAAGTTTCTAGCATGAATAATCTCATGATTCCTTTCAGCCTGGGTGGCGGTCCATAGGAGAATCACATGGTACCCCGGAATTTCCAAAAATGCAAGCAACACTGGGTTCCCCGGGTGCCTCAATCCACCCAGATGTGTATTAAAGTTGCCACCTTAAGTAAACCATTAATTAACAATCTCATATCTGTCATGGATACTCTCACCCAATCCACGTCTACTAGCATAGCATAGCAATATAAGCAAACGTAGAAGTAACTCCCAAAGGTTTGATAATAAACAGGTAATGGGTACTACCTCATCTACTTCCCAAAACCCAAATACTAATCAGATCCTAATCATGCAATTGTTTGAGGATTGATCTAATGCAATAAAACTGGGTAGTAAAGAGGTATGATCAAAGTGTTACTTGCCTTTCTGATGATCTATGAAACCTAGAGACTCGTAGTAGCAAGCGGCGCACTCCGGGTACTCTATCGCAAACAAACAAGCATACAATAAGCACTCATCTAATGCACGGGTAAAACTCAAATAAGAGATCTAACCAGAAATTTCAACTTAAGAACTCCGGTTTGCAAAAAGAATCAAATCAAACGAAGCAACGAAAGTCAAACGGCGAAAGAAACAAGCTTCATTTACTAATCTGGACCTAAGTCAAATTTTACAGTAGCAAAAACTTGTTTGAGTTGGTTAAGAGGAAAGAGGGTTTCGAGGCAAAACTCTAGGCGCTTGAATCACCTGATTCCGGTAAACGAGCAAAAAGTTATACTAAAACGAAAATCGGATCAGAAATCGTGATCGGAAAAAATCGCGGAAAATCCAAGAAAAAGAAAAAACGGACAAACAGGCTAACGAACGAACGTTCGTTGTTTGCGGCTAAGCGACGAAAACCGTTCGTTAAAACGAATGTACGGACGAACGTCCGTTAAATAACTAAACCGAGAAAACCGACGAACTAGTATAAAAAACGGATCTAGGGTTCTTAAAGAAACCGATCGGTTTTAAAAAAAAACAGTGGCGGCTACCTCGGGTCCGGCGAGGCGGCGGCGAGGTCCAACGGCTCTGGCAGAGGCGGCGCGGGGCGGCGGCGGCGGCGGGCGGCGGGCGGCTAGGGTTAGGGTTCGACGCGGGTGCGCTGGCGGCGGCGGTGTGGGCTTTGGGGCAGGGCGGCGCGGCTTATAAAGGCCCCCCGGGCGGAGTCCCACTTGGGTACGGCCCGGAGTCGGTTTCTCTTTTTTTTAAATAATTCATCTGTGCAAAAAAAAGAAAAGAAATACTAAACGGACTCCAAAAATCCTGAAATAAATTTTCCCCGTTCTCTAAAAATAATCCAGACAAGATGAACATTTATTTGGGCCTAAAATACAATTTTGAAAACGCGTATTTTTCCTAATTCAAATAAAATAGCGATAAAACTCCGAAATAAAATCTTATTTGATTTTATTATTAAATCTTCAATATTTCTTTATTTGGGAAAGTCGTTTTATTCCCTCTCTCTTATTTTTATAATTGAAATATTCGAAGATAAAATAATTAAAATCAAATGATCTTTTTTCTAAATTGGAGAAAAACTCAAATAAGAAAATAATGAAATTCCCAACTCTCTTCGCGTGTCCTTGAGTTGTGTGAAATCTCTAGGATCAAAACAAAATGCAATAAAATATGATATGCAATGATGATCTAATGTATAACATTCCAAATTGAAAATTTGGGATGTTACATCTGTTGGATACCATGGCAACATTGTTGACGGTGGAGGTTAACCCGGCAAATCAAACTTAGCATAATGCGGATGTTGCAAAGTTACGTGACGAGATAGCACAAGCCAAGGAGGAGCTAAACACGAAGAACACCTGGATGGCAACGGAGCGAGCCGCCTTGTAGAGGGAGGCAGAACGGCTTCAGGCCGAGAGCTTCCGCTTAAGCCTAGACTGGTCTGCATCAAACGTTGTCTTCAACAGAAGGCATGTGGGCAGGCTGCCCCCGACTTACGATGCGAGGAACCTTTTCAACACGCCTGGGGCAAGAACCAGTATCCCGCCTTGTGTGGATCGGGCCATTGAGGCGTCGGTGGCTGGAGAACCGGTTCAGCCACGTGCTACAGACCCCCATGTTTGAACTTGACCCCTCCTCAGCACGTTACGACACCCCCAGGGCATTTTTCTAACCCCTTGGATAACATGATAGCTGCGGCTACTCGACTGACGGCTCTCCCAGCTCAGGATGAATCGCCAGCGGCAATGGAAATACGGCGAGCCGGAGAACTATTTCAGATGGTTGTGGCCCAACAGGCGGCTTACTCGTACAGTCGTGATCGTATCCACTCAACGCCATGTCCAAGCAGGAGTTATAGCAGGTATATTGATGAACTAGCCATGTCAAGCAGTGAACGGCACCACAATCAGCTCGTAGGCCTAACCCTCCGCGCGCTGGTAATGATGCTCAGGCTTTAGTGGACCAAGGCAGAGCGCGGCGTGAGGCAGAGCTGGCGGCTCAGTTGGCAGCTCAACAATCCCCGGTTTGTCCGTCGACGTCTGTAGAGGCAGGTGTAACCTCTAGAACCTTAGGCGTGCCGCGTTTAGTGTCGGCTCTACGCAACGAGGGCTTGCCTAAGGATTTCAAGGGCTCCCGTAAGGTGCCTAATTACATGTCGGATCAGCCCCCACAGGCTTGGATTGAGAGTTATGAGATGGCTATGGAGATGCTGGATGTCAGTGATGCTACATGTGTGAAGTATTTCACCATGATGTTGGATGGGTCGGCTCGTACTTGGTTGAAAAGCCTACCCGCTAACTCCATTGGATCATGGGCAGAGTTGAAAAGTCATCTTATTCAAAAATTTAAAGATATGTGCAAGCAGCCTATGTCAATTCTGGATTTGGATTCCTATGTTCAACGTGAAGGCGAGTAAACAACAAATTGGGTGCGCCGGATTTCAGCTGTTATACACTTGCCGGACAGTATCAACGCCGGTTCAGCAGTCCTGATGTTAGAGAAGAATTGTCGCTTCCTTCCCCTTAAGCGGAAATTGGGGCAGCTTAAGCAGCATTGCAATGATATGGGGGAGCTCACGGTGGCTCTTGTCAAGTATGCCGACTCTGATAGCACTAAAGATCCTAAGCCTGATGATGAGAAGACCGGGAAGGGGAAGAAGGGTGGCAATGCAAAGGGACAACATAACACGGCGGGTCAAGGTGGTAATGATAAATGTAAGGCGGACGGCGGTTTAGATTTTGTGTCTAACACCAGCACGCAGAATAATAACTGGCGTCGTAAGGGGAAAGCTCAAGCGCCCCGGTTTGGAGGGCCAAAGTTTAACCTTGAAGCTATGATGAATCAACCTTATCCGAAACATGGGACCCAGGATAAGCCGACCAGTCATTTATGGAAGGATTGCTTCATCATGAGGGAGTGTAGAAATTCTAAGTTTTTTCAGAACAATCATGGGCCGAATGGTGGTTCAGGTTCCGGTTCCCATGGACCTGGCTTTGGAGGTGGCGGCTCAAGCTCTGGCTTTCAAGGCCTACGAAATCACGGCGGTTTTCATCAGCAATCTGGCCAAGGGAATCAGCAGCAGTAGTCTAGTTATCAGAGTAATCCAAAGCAGTTGAACGGTGGTCAGTATCATCTGTTTACCACAAGCCTGTGCAAGCGAGATCAGAAAATCCATAAGAGGGCAGTGAACTCTGTTGAGCCGGCGGTGCCTCGTTATTTAAGGTGGTTTGAGAAGCCTATTGAATGGAGCCGTGAGGATCACCCGCCCCGGGTTGACAATCCAGGTCAGTTGGCATTGGTGGTTGCTCCACAGGTAGGAGGATATAAGCTCATGAAGGTGCTCATGGATGGGGGCAGCAGTATCAATATCCTTTACTATGAGACTTTTTGTCATATGAATTTGACTGAAAAAGATCTTAAGCCGTCTTCTATTATTTTTCATGGGGTGGTGCCTGGTAAGTCGGTGTATCCAGTGGGAAAGATAACACTGGAGGTGGCTTTTGGAGATGACAATGATTCTAGAGCCGAGAAGTTAACCTTTGAGGTGGTGAAGATCAAGAGCCCGTACCATGCTTTGTTCGGGCGGCCGGCTTACGCCAAGTTTATGGCACAGCCGTGTTATGTTTACTTGCAGCTTAAGATGTCGAGTCATAAGGGCACCATCACAGTGCATGCTAATAGAAGAATTGCTCTGGATTGTGAAGAGGGTGATGCTGCTTATGCTGAGTCGGCTTGTGCCACTTAGGAGTTGAAGTTTTATAAGCACAATGTTGCCCGGGCGTATATGACCCCTTTGAAGAAGCCAACCACAGAGAATGAGCCCTTAATGAAGTTTAAGTCGGCTGATGACACTAAGCTGATTGACTTTGTTCCTGGCGACTCGTCCAAGCAGTTCAACATCAGTGCTAATATGGATCTGAAATAGGAAAGCGCGCTCATCGAGTTCATCCGTGAGAACCGGGACATCTTTGCATGGAAGCCTTCTGACATGCCAGGTGTACCGAGGGAACTCGCTGAGCACACTCTTAATGTGGATCCCAACTTTAAGCTGGTCAAGCAGTTTCTTTGTCACTTTAATGAGGAGAGGCGCAAGGCAATTGGTGAAGAGGTGGCCCAGCTCTTGGCGGCAGGGTTCATCATTGAAGTTTTTTATCCTAAGTGGTTGGCTAACCCGGTGCTAGCACTTAAGAAAAATGGCACTTGGCGTATGTGTGTGGATTATACAAACCTTAACAAGGCCTGTCCGGCTGATCCTTTTGCTCTCCCGCGTATTTCTCAGATTATTGATGCTATGACGGGTTGTCAGCGTTTGAGCTTTTTAGATGCTTACTCTGGTTATCATCAGATTAAAATGGCAGTTAAGGACCAGGAGAAGACAACATTCATCACTCCCTTTGGAGCCTTCTGCTATGCATCTATGCCTTTTGGGCTCAAGAGTGCCTAGGCGACTTACCAACGGTGTGTTCATAATTGCCTCCATGGCCAGATTGGGCACAATGTTCAGGCTTATGTGGATGATATTGTTGTGAAATCCAGGAAGAAGGAGACATTGATTGAGGATTTGAAAGAGACCTTTGACAACCTCTGGGTCTATAAAATGATGCTTAACCCGGCCAAATGTGTTTTTGGCATGCCAGCGGGCAAGTTATTGGGTTTCTTAGTTTCGGAGAAGGGCATTGAAGCTAACCCGGAGAAGATCAAGGCTATCACTTCTTTGGCTAAGCCGGCGTGTATCAATGACGTCCAGCGTTTGGTGGGTCATATCGCGGCTTTGAGCCGGTTTATAAGTTGCCTGGGAGAGAAGGCTATCCCTTTGTATCAGATGATGAAAAAGAAAGATGACTTTCTCTGGAGCGATGCTACTAATGAGGCATTTGAGGCACTTAAGAAACAACTGGCTCAGCCGCCGATTCTTGTAGCTCCTATTGAGAAGGAGCCCTTGCTATTATATGTGGCTGCAAACAATAGGGTTGTCAGTGTGGCAGTTGTGGTTGAAAGGAAGGAGTCAAGCAAGGAGTATCCGGTTCAAAGGCTAGTTTATTATGTCAGTGAAGTGCTCATTGAGTCTAAGCAGAGATACCCACATTGGCAGAAATTGGTTTATGGCATGTTCATGGCTAGTCGCAAGTTGAACAATATTTCCTTGGTCATCCCATCATTGTCGTTAGCTCTGCTCCATTGGGGGATATTATTCAAAACAGAGAGGCCACAGGTCGGGTAGCTAAGTGGGCCATTGAGCTTGGACCCCATGGCTTGAAGTATGTGCCTCGAATGGCTATCAAATCTCAAGCACTTGTGGACTTCATCAATGATTGGACATAGCTGCAGATGCCTGAGGATAAGCCGGACAATACATACTAGACTATTCATTTTGATGGGTCCAGGCAGTTGGAAGGCTCGGGGGCTGGAGTTATATTGACTACCCCACGAGGTGATAAATTTTGTTATGTTTTAAGGTTGATGTTCCCTTGTACTAACAATGCAGCTGAGTATGAAGCCTTACTCCATGGTCTTCGGATGGCTAAAGAGATGAATCTAGGCCGGTAGATGCTTTGGCGACTCAGATTTGGTGGCTCGGCAAGTGTCAGGGACTTGGGATTCAAAGGATCCACTCCTGGCGGCTTATCGCCGAGAGGTCGATACTATTGCTGGTCACTTCAAAGGTTATCAAGTGGAGCATGTTGATAGCAGGAAAAATGAGGCTGATAATGCTTTAAACCGGTTGGGGTCTCAGCGTAAGCCAGTTCCCCCTAATGTTTTCCTTGATGTTTTGCATAACCCATCAGTAAAGTTGCCTACAAAGGAGGACTTGGCAGTTCCTGACCCGAAGGTAGAGTTGGTGGCGGCTCTCCGTGTTACCCCTGATTGGACTGTTCCATATCTGGCTTATATGACCCGGGGCGAGTTACCTGAGGATGAAACCTTGGCCAGGCAAATAACCCGGAGGTCTAAGTCAATGGCTATTATCAAGGGTGAGCTCCACAGATGTAGTGTTATTGGAATATTTCAACAATGTGTTTCTCCTGAGGAGGGCCGTGAAATTTAAAGGGAGATTCATGAAGGAGATTGCGGTCATCATGCCGGCTCTAAGTCTCCCATTGCTAAAGCTTTTCATCATGGATTTTATTGTCTGACGGCTCATGCTGATGCAGAAGATCTGATCAGTAAGTGTGATGGTTGTCAGAAATTTTCAAGACGACCTCATGTGTTGGCTCAAGAATTGAGGATGATTCTAATCACTTGGCCGTTTGCAGTCTGGGGGATGGATATGGTTGGGCCTTTCAAAAGGTCTAAGGACAAAAAGACTCATCTCTTGGTAGTAGTTGACAAGTTTACAAAGTGGGTTGAGGCTGAGCCGATCAGCAAATGTGATGCAGCCACAGCGGTTCAATTCATCAAAAAGGTGTTCTTTCGTTTTGGATATCCTCATAGTATCATCACTGATAATGGTACTAATCTGTCTAAGGGGCAATGAAAGAATTCTGACAACAAGAGCATATCCGGCCTGATGTGTCATCGATGGCTCACCCCTAGTCTAACGGCCAAGCTGAATGAGCTAATCAAGAAATCTTGAGAGGTATCAAGCATCGGCTTATGGTCCCTTTGTAGAGGACACCGAGTTGTTAGGTGGAGGAGCTGCCTTCAGTGATTTGGAGTATCAATACCACCCCCAACAGATCTACAGGTTACACGCCTTTCTTTATGGTTTATGGAGCTGAGGCAGTTCTCCCTAGTGACATCTGTCACGACTCGCCTCGTATGGCGGCTTATGTTGAAGCTGACAATGAGAAAGCACGTCAGGATGTGTTAGATGAGGAGCGTGACCTTGCGGTGGCTCGTTCGGTGATTTACCAGCAAGATTTGCGTCGTTATCACAGCCGCAGGGTTAAGACTGTCACGCCCAATATGCGACGCTATTCTAAAGGAACTCAAAGGTCCCACCAAGAATAGAAGCACATATTGAAGACGCTTTTGCAAGGGGGATATCATTACATCAT
This sequence comes from Triticum dicoccoides, assembly GCF_002162155.2. Classification (NCBI taxonomy): domain Eukaryota; kingdom Viridiplantae; phylum Streptophyta; class Magnoliopsida; order Poales; family Poaceae; genus Triticum; species Triticum dicoccoides. The sequence continues at coordinate 246,078,433 of NC_041387.1, read as the reverse complement.
ACCATTACATAATAGTTGGGGATACATACAAGAGGCATACGATGCCACACGAATACAACATCATCATACATAAGAGCAACATCCGACTACGGATGAAACACAAACAGAAACTCAAACGACATCCACCCTGCTAGCCCAGGCTGCCGACTAGGAACCTTTCCCCTAAATGAAGAAGAAGCAGAAGAAGAACTCCAAAACAAGGAAACATCGCTCTCGCGTCATGAACATCACATGACCTATACCAACAACTGTTGTTGTAGTAATCCGTGAGCCACGAGGACTCGGCAATCCCATTACCATGGGTATCAAGACTAGCAAAGCTTAAAGGGTAAGGAATGGATAGTGGTGAGGTTGCAGCAGCGACTAAGCATGATATGGTGGCTAACTTACGAATACAAGAATAAGATGAGAAGCTACGCAAACGATCGCAAACTAGTAATGATCAAAAAGTGATCCTGAACTACTTACGTCCAAACATAACCCAAACGGTGTTCACTTCCCGGACTCCGCCGAGAAGAGACCATCACGGCTACACACGCGGTTGATGCATTTTCATTAAGTCAAGTGTCAAGTTCTGTACAACCGGATATTAACAAATTCCCATCTGCCACATAATCGCAGGCATGGCTCTCGAAAGTTTATACCCTGCAGGGGTGTCCCAACTTAACCCATCACAAGCTCTCACAATCAGCGAAGGATATTCCTTCTCCCGGGAAGACCCGATCAGACTCAGAATCCCGGTTACAAGACATTTCGACAATGGTAAAACAAGACCAGCAAGACCGCCCGACTGTGCCGACAAATCCCGATAGGAGCTGCGCATATCTCGTTCTCAGGGCACACCGGATGAGACATCTGGTGTAGGGCGGAACCCTAGGGGTCGATCTTTCACGTTTGGAGTGGATCCTACGAGGGAACACGAAGAACGCGCGGAAGAACACGAGGGAAATCACGAGGGGAAAACAAGAGAAACACTCAACCGACACGAAATTGATCACACAAGTGCTAGATCATCGAGGCACAAAGTAACACGAGATCCAAAGTCAACAAGGGACGATACATAGGTAGCCGTTCTTATCCGAGAGGAGGTCTTGATTGTCTTCTCTGGATGGAGGCCTTGAATCCGGATGGATCTTCTCTAAAGAGGTGCGGTCCCTCACGTTTAGTAGATCCGGTACGGAGGAGCAATGCTCTATCTCAAATGAGCTAAACCAATGCTAACCCTAGAAAGGATGAGGGGAAGGTCTATTTGTAGTCTAAGCCTTCGAAGGGGTAAGAGAGGGGCGAAACGAGTACATGGGCCTTGGCCCAGATATGCTGCACGCAGGCAGGGCGGTAGTACTAGACCCTTGGGCGGTAGTACCGCTTGTAGAGCTTCAGCGGTAGTACCGCTTTGGTGGGGCGGTAGTACCGCTCTCGAGCTGTTTGATCATAGGAGTTTGTCGGGTTCGGTGGAAGAAGGGCGGATGTAGGGCGGTAGTGCCGCTTGGCTGGGTTCAGCGATAGTACCACTTAGCGTGGGCGGTAGTACCGCCTGTTCCAGGCTAGACAGCTTCTCCTCTTGCTCTCCACGTCCATCTTGTACTGTAACTTCTTCTAGGTTGGTTCCTTGGTACCTAAGCACATAAAGCATCTCCGTTTGAGGTAGTAGCCATGTCTCAACTGGGTCAAAGGTAAGTTCAACAAGGAGAGAGTTAACCTCGGATTGAATAGAACGTGCTCGAGTTCTTGTCATGGGTCCACTTGGAGCTTGTGTAGTCGAAGTAGTGTCCATGGGGATGATCGAAGGATGCTCCGCATCATCTTCCCTCCCGTGGGAAAGATCCGACCTCGGGTCGAAATCCTCATCACCATGGTAGGGGAGAGATCTTGGATGTTGAAGATGTCGCTCACGGAGTATTTGTCGCGTGGGAGGTCGATCTTGTAAGCGTTGTTGTTGTAGCGTGCTAGCACCTTGAATGGTCCATCGGCGCGAGGTAGAAGTTTGGACTTGCATTCGTTGGGGAAGCGGTCCTTGCGAATGTGTAGCCACACGAGATCGCCAATGTTGAAGATCATGGGTTGCTTGTTGACATTGAGCTTGGTCGCTAGTCATTGTACTTGGCGCTCGATGGTGTGCCTTGTATCTTCGCGCATCTTCTTGATGTAGCTTGCCCGTGCACTCGCATCCATGTTGGTGCACTCTTGTGGAGGAAGAGGTAGGATGTCCAATGGGGACAACGGGTTGAAGCCGTAGACGACCTCGAAGGGGGACTTGCCGGTAGTCGAATGTCTTGCACGGTTGTACGCGTACTCGGCGATGGGTAGACATGCCTCCACTCCTTGATGTTCTTCTTGATCAACACGCAAAGTAGAGTGGAGAGCGTACGGTTCGTCACCTCCGTTTGGGCGTCGGTTTGAGGATGGTATGCGGATGAGAACAAGAGTAACTCAAGAACTTGACGTTGCGGTCGGAGACGATTGTCTTTGGTACTCCATGGAGGCGCAAGATTTCCCTACAAAAGAGATTTGCAACGTGTGAAGCATCGTCTATCTTGTTGCAAGGGATGAAATGTGCCATCTTAGAAAATTGGTCCACAACAACAAACACGGAATCCTTTCCATTTTGAGTTCTAGGCAAACCAAGTACAAAATCCATGCTAATGTCTCCCCAAGGTTGATAAGGAATAGGAAGAGGCATGTAAATACCATGGGATTGAGCTTTAGACTTAGCTTTGCGACATGTAGAGCATCGGTTTGTGAAGCGTGAGACATGATGGAACATATTGGGCCAAAAGTAGTTCTTGGAGAGCGTGGCAAATGTCTTGTCGCATCCAAAATGTCCCATGAGTCCGCCTCCATGAGCCTCTTGCAAAAGGAGCAAACGAAGAGAAGACTCGGGAATGCATAGTTTGTTAGCTCTCATAAGATAACCATCCTTGATTTAACATCGTTCCCAAGATGTATGCGTCAAACATTTAGCATAAGGAGTAGCAAAGGATGGATCATTAGCATACAAGTCTTTTATGTGCTCAAAGCCAATAACATTCAACTCAAGTTTCGTGACAAGCGTGCATATGCGTGAAAGTGCATCCGCAACTACATTTTCCTTACCCTTAATGTACTTGATCACATAGGGGGAAGATTCAATAAATTCACTCCATTTGGCATGATGCTTGTTTAACTTAGTTTGACCTTTTAAGTACTTTAGCGTTTCATGATCGGTATGGACGACAAACTCATGAGGTCTAAGATAATGTTCCCAAACACGTAGCACACGCACTAAAGCATACAATTCTTTGTCACAGATGGGATAGTTAAGTTGAGCACCGGAGAGTTTTTCACTAAAATATGCAATGGCTCATTTTTCTTGCATCAAAACTCCGCCAATTCCGGTACCACTTGCATCACAATGAACCTCAAAAGTTTTGTCAAAGTTGGGCAAAGCAAGAATCGGAGCATGATTAAGAAAATACTTGAGCTCATCAAAAGCGGTAGATTGCAAAGATCCCCAAACGAAAGGAGCATTCTTCTTACTCAAGGCATGCAAAGGAGCGGCAATAGTGCTAAAGTCTTTCACGAAGCGACGATAAAAACCCGCAAGGCCAAGAAAGCTACGCACTTGTTGCAAATTGGTGGGTTGGAGACAAGTTTTAATTGCTTCAATTTTAGATTCATCAACATGGACACCCTTGGAAGAGACAACAAAACCCAAGAAAACAAGTTTGTTAACACCAAACGTGCACTTTTTCATGTTGGCATATAAACGTTCCTTGCGAAGCGTTTGCAAAACAGCCCTAACATGCTTTAGATGCTCTTTCATGGATTTGCTAAAAATAAGAATGTCATCAAAGTAAACCACAACAAACACTCCAATATAAGGATGAAGCACAAAATGCATAAGTCTCATGAAAGTATCGGGAGCTTCCGATAAACCCATAGGCATAACCAACCACTCGTACAAGCCAAATTTGGTTTTGAAAGCGGTTTTCCATTCATCACCTTCTTGTATGCGGATTTGATAATAGCCACTTTTAAGATCAATTTTTGAGAAAAAGGCGGCACCGCTAAGTTCATCAAGCATATCATCTAGGCGAGGAATGGGATGCCTATAGCAAACGGTGATGGAATTAATGGGTCTACAATCAGAACACATGCGATAACTTCCATCTTGCTTAGGAACAAGTATAACGGGAACGGCACAAGGGCTTAGGCTTTCACGTACATGACCGTTGTCGATTAGTTGTTGTACCTATCGTTGGATCTCCTTAGTTTCTTCGGGGTTGACGCGGTATGGAGCTTTGTTTGGTAGGGGCGCTCCGGGGATGAGGTCGATTCGATGCTCAATGCCTCGTAGAGGAGGTAGACCCGGAGGTAGCTCATCGGGGAAAACATCTTGGAATTCCTGCAAAAGAGACTGAAACACTAAAGGTAGCTCGTGAGAGGTGTTAGTTTTTGGGTACCCGTCCTTGCACACAAGGACAAAGTGCATAACACTCGACGGGTTCTCACACACTTCTCTCATCTCACTTTTGGTGGCAAATATGACTAGGTTTTTCTCTCTAGGTGAAGAGGCGCTCAAGTTTGGCTTGTGGCTCTCACTCACTTTTGGTGGATCACTTTCTCACTCTTCTCTCCATGATGGGTGGCTTGCTTTGTCGGCTATCACTTGACTAGGAGACATAGGTCGTAGCACATATTCCTTCCCTTGCATCTTGAAGCTATAGTGATTGGTACGCCCGTTGTGGATGACACCACGGTCGAATTGCCATGGTCGACCAAGAAGGAGGTGGCAAACGGACATCGGGACGACATCACACTCCAAAGTGTCCTCATATGCACCAATTTTGAAGGAGACTTGGACCGTATGCTCAACTCGGATAGTGCCGGAGTCACTTAGCCATTGGACTTTGTATGGATGCGGATGCTTCATCTTGACCAATTGAAGCTTGGAGCATAGTTCATCACTTGCCAATTTTGTGGCAACTACCTCCATCGATGATGACCTTAACGGACCTTCCATTGATGCCTGCCTTTGTGTGGAAGATGTGGCATCGTTGGTCTTATTCTTGTTGATGTTGAAGAGTCAAGACTTTGGAAACAACGAGAGCGGGGCTCGAATCCTCATCACAAAAGACTTGATCATCTTCATCCTCGTTCACGCGCCGGTGCATGGCCACTTGCTCAAGATCTTCCATCTCCTCGTCACTCATGGAGTCATAGGTGCCATCGTCGCTGAGGATCATGGTGTGCTTGTTTGTGCATTCATAGGACTTGTGGCCTTGGCCGCCACAAGTGAAACACTTGAAGGAGCTTGTCTTGACGGTCTCATCGGTCGGAGTAGATGATGAAGCACGCGGCTTGAAGTTGCTTGTAGGAGGAGGAAGGCGATTTGAACTTGTCGAAGTTTTCTTGTAACTTGACTTGTCGTCGTTGCTTGGAGAAGGCTTGGTTGATGTAGAGGTTGGATGAGTACTTGAAGTCATCTTGCACTTGACGTTCTGCCTTGGTAGCTTGATGGACGAGCTCAATGAGGGTGGAGTAGGGTTGGAAGTCGGCAATCTTCTTGATGGGATGATTGAGGCCATTCAAGAAGCGTGCCATTGTTTGCTCATCATCTTCCTTGACATTGGCTCGAATCATGGCTATCTCCATTTCCTTGTAGTATTCTTCAACAATCTTTGTTCCTTGCTTGAGGAGTTGGAGCTTCTTGAAGAGATCGTGGTTTTAGTAGGTGGGCACAAAACGTGCTCGCATGACATCCTTCATTTGAGCCCAAGTGGTGATTGGAGGTTCACCTCTTGCTTGTCGGCGCTCAAGGGCTTGTTCCCACCATATGAGCACATAGTCTTGGAACTCAAGTGATGCCATAGCGGTCTTCTTCTCTTCCTCATAGTTGTGCAAAAGATTTTGTCGACCTTCAATGCCCATGAAAGGTACTCTTCGGGGTCATTGCTTCCATTGAACTTGGGCATGGTGAGTTTTAGCTTGCCATAGCGTTGCTCTTCATTGTGTTGTTGGCAATGGTGATGATGACGCCCTTGACATGGAGGGTAATCATCCTCATGGTGCTCTTGGCATGGAGGAAGTCCATGATCAACTTGATCTTGTTGAACTTGAGGTTGAGGTGGAGCTTGACGAGCTTGAGGAACTTGACGTTGCACTCACGGTTGGTAGTTCCTCTCTTGGATTTCTTCTCGAAGGGCTTCCTCTTGATTGCGCCGTTCGCAATTGCGGTTGGCGATGGCTCGACTTGATTCTTGAAGGGCATGTTGCGCCTCAAGAGCTTGCGCTTCACATTGTTGTTTTTGAAGAAGTTGGGCCTCGGCGCCTTGTTCCTCTTGGTGTAGACGCGCTCGTTCTTCCTCTTGGCGTCGTTATCATTGTCGTTCTTGAGCTTGAGCAAACGCAACTTGATGTGGTGGAGGACGAAGCACTTGCTCATCGACTTGCGCTTGTGAATGCTTGTCGTGTAGCAGATTGCGAGAGGCATGACGGTCTTGACGCGCGTCTCATCAAAGAGTGTTCGATGACGATGTACTTGAGTCGGAGAAGGAGTCGTTGGAGTGTCGACTTGAGCGGCTCCATCTTGAGTATGAAGAAGTTGAAGGAGGATGGTTCACCAACAAGGTGCGGATCTCGTCCATCCTTGCATCGTTCTCTTGCTTGTGTGCGTCGGGCTTGTTGTCGAAGTAGTCCTTGGTACTTTGCTCGGAGAGTCGCAAGTCGGTGGTGAGGTTGTCGATGCGGTCGGTCATAGCTTGTTGCTCTTGATGCAACGCTCATTGTGCACCAAAGATGTGGCTCTTGGTGACGAATGATGACATGTCATTGTCTTTCTCGATGAAGAGTGGGTTGGTAGAGGTACTTGGCCTATCCATCATTCCAAGCAAAATGTGAGTGGGAGAAGGAGAATAACTTATACCAAATATACGTTGACCGATGTTGACGATGAATCAAGTTCACTCAAATGCGGACAATGAAATAGCACTATTGGTACCAATTCTTGTCGGTTCTCACACCTACACAAGTAAAAGCTTATGGTGGAGCTTGGTTAGGATGGTGACACAAAATTTGATGCAATTGTTAGTTTGACTCAAAGATGTTGAAAAAGATCCGCAAATTCGCAAATGCAACAAGTAGAGCAAGCAAGTAGTGGTACACAGAAACACACACACAAATAGATAAGAGGGATTGTGCAAACCAAAATTGGGCCAAAATGTGGAGTCCACGAAAATGCTCTTGTTGCACAATACTAGAGAGACGCTATCACGATTGCACAATAGGCGGATACGGAGCTTGTGCACAACCTACTAGGCAAAAATGCAACGATCTCTATCCCAAGTATGCTATATGTATGGTACTTCGGTGATATGATCCAAGATGATCGGATATGACAATCTTAATGTAGTATGATGCCATGGTTCTTGCTTATAAGCTCTTTGCTTATCTTTCTCTTTTGCTTAAAAGCTTGTTTGGCTCTTTCTCTTTTGAGCTCTTTTGTCATGCAAAACTTCACGAAGCAAGATAGCAATTGTGTATGCGATGACAACTTTGTGACACAAGAGATGATATGGTATGTATGCTTATGGAGAATATTATCACTAATGTGCACAAGTCACATTGCCAGGAATACTCAATGGCTAGTCTCGATGGGTAAGCAACACAAAAGTAAGGCCATGTGGTTATCAATGCAATTGCAAGGTATGACAAAGATGTCGTCGAGGTTACCGTCCTTGGCGATGATGAGTAGTCGATGGAGATGAGAGGTGGTGTTGTTGATGTCGAACCGTACCTATATAGCCGAAACACAATAGGACACGGGAACCACAACCCAAAATCTCAAAGACCAAAAACGTGTCAAAATCGTCATAGTAGGTAACGTTGAGCGGTGATGTTGTTTGCTGAAAGTGGTGGTGGTATGTGGAAGTATGTGTGGGCACCGGGATAAAAATTGGGCGAAACTAGGCAGAAAAGGGTCGCGCAGAAGGAGTTGTAGCTGCCCGTGGTGGAGCGGTAGTGCCGCTTGGGAGGGCGGTAGTACCGCTTGTGGCGCTCAGCGGTAGTACCGCTCGTGTCGGGAAAAACTCGCAAAATCGAAAATCGGGGTGATTTTGGGGCGGAAAAGGATGATTTCGGGGGCAAATTTGGATGGATTTCGTGCATGGAAGGTGGGGAAAAGATGGGGGATGCTAGATCCACTTGAAACCAATCAAATCCACGGATCAAAATCAACAAAACATCATCAAAACCAACAAATCACAAAAAAAATTGGGGGCTATTTTTGGTGGGGATTTTCGGATTTAGGATGAAATCAACAAAATCAAGCTAGAAAACAAAGGGTAGGGGCTCCAAAAACATGATCAACGTGGCTCATGATACCAAGATGGTGTAGGGCGGAACCCTAGGGGCCGATCTTTCACGTTTGGAGTGGATCCTACGGGGGAACACGAAGAACGCGCGGAAGAACACGAGGGAAATCACGAGGGGAAAACGAGAGAGACACTCAACCGACATGAAATTGATCACACAAGTGCTAGATCATTGAGGCACAAAGTAACATGAGACCCAAAGTCAACAAGGGACGATACATAGGTAGCCGTTCTTCTCCGAGAGGAGGTCTTGATTGTCTTCTCCGGATGGAGGCCTTGAATCCAGATGGATCTTCTCCGAAGAGGTGCGGTCCCTCACGTGGAGTAGATCCGGTACGGAGGAGTAATGCTCTATCTCAAATGAGCTAAACCAATGCTAACCCCAAAAAGGACGAGGGGAAGGTCTATTTATAGTCTAAGCCTTCGAAGGGGTAAGAGAGGGACAAAACGAGTACATGGGCCTCGGCCCGGATACGCTGCACTCAAGCAGGGTGGTAGTACCGGACCCTCGGGCGGTAGTACCGCTTGTAGAGCTTCAGCGGTAGTACTGCTTTGGTGGGGCGGTAGTACCGCTCTGGAGCCGTTCGATCATAGGAGTTTGTCGGGTTCGGCGGAAGAAGGGCGGATGTAGGGCGGTAGTGCCGCTTGGCTGGGTTCAGCGGCAGTACCGCTTGGCGTGGGCGATAGTACCGCCCGTTCCAGGCTGGACAGCTTCTCCTCTTGCTCTCGACGTCCATCTTGTACCGTAGCTTCTTCTAGGTTGGTTCCTTGGTACCTAAGCACACAAAGCATCTCCGTTTGAGGTAGTAGCCATGTCTCAAGTGGGTCAAAGGGAAGTTCAACAAGGAGAGAGTTACCCTCAGATTGAATAGCATGTGCTCGAGCTCTTGTCATGGGTCCACTTGGAGCTTGTGTAGTTGAAGTAGTGTCCATGGGGATGATCGAAGGATGCTCCGCATCAACATCCTACGAGTAAAACCAGACCTCTAGTTGTCCCGCGGTGGCCTCGCAGTCTGCTCATTTCGGACCAACACTCGGAGGAGCACTGGCCCGGGGGGGGTTGATTAAGAAACTAGGGGTCCGGAGAAAATCCCCTATTTAAATTTTAGTTATGTTAGGCAAATGGTAAAACCAATGTTGGGCCTTGCTGGAGGAGTTTTATTCAAAGCGAAATGTCAAGGGGTTCCCATAAACCCGACCGCGTAAGGAACGCAAAATCAAGGAACATAACACCGGTATGACGGAAACTAGGGCGGCAAGAGTGGAACAAAACACTAGGCATAAGGCCGGGCCTTCCACCCTTTACCAAGTATATAGATGCATTAATTAAAATAAGAGATATTATGATATCCCAACATAATCCTGATCCAACATGGAGCAATCTTCAACTTCACCTGCAAATAACAACGCTATAAGAGGGGCTGAGCAAAAGCGGTAACTTAGCCAAACAACGGTATGCTAGGAAGGGTGAAAAGGTTAGAGGCTGACATGGCAATTTGGAAGGCTTGATAAACAAGTGATAGGTAGCGCAGCATAGCGATAGAACAAAGCAACTAGCATGGCAAATGATAGTAGTGAGATCCAGGGTAACAGTCATCTTGCCTGAAATCTCGCTAGGAAGAAGAACGAGTCCATGAAGAAGACGAACGGGTGAAGACGAACCAAGCGTAGACGAACGAATCCTAACGATCGCAATGAAACAGGAACTATCAAGAAGAAGCATAACCGGAAAGAAGCAAACAACATGGTAAACACACAACACATAAGCATGACATGATGCTCAACCAAGTATTATGCATGACAAGGCTATATGATGCTACTCATGAAAAGAGATGATGCAAACAAGAACAACACATCAAAGCAAGTTTAAATGAGGCCGGAAATAACATATAACAATTCCGGTAAGTCCTCATATGCAAATTTCGAAATTGGTCCAGATCTGAATAAACCTTATGTTCAAGTTGTTAAACAGCAGGTTAAGATGCACCAAGATGATCTACACGAAATTCTAGTCAAGTTACATATAAAGTTCGTTTAATTCAGAGCTACGGCCTAGAAGATATGAGCAAAACAAGCAAAACATGGCATTGATGCAAAATGCATTCAAACATCAAGCAAACACTCTCAATACATGAATGCAACATAATAAGATGAAACTACATGCAAAATCAAGCAATTTTCATATAGAGCATGCTCAAAACGGAGCAACTGTGCAACACATACACTTCAAACAAGATATAACAACAATCTGCCCAAACAGAAACTAGGCACTTTGCAATCATCAAAAAGACATGCTACAGGAATCATATGAGCATAAACTTGACATGCACTTCATGAACAGATAACATACTTCAAATATCATTAAGATTCAGGTTCATAGGCATCAATATTAAACCAATATGATCAATGCAAAAAGCAACTTTATAACACAGGGACATATAAATGAGCAGAGTTAATATGATGGCAATTTGAGAGCAAGAAAGAGACAAGCTACAACAAGTATACATAGCAACCAAGGGCATGGCATCAAAGTACACATAACAAAGAGCAAATAACCTCAAAGCATAATATCACATATGACTCATGGATTAGTGGGAAACAACATGACAAGATTGAATGTTGAAACAGTTTCAGCAAGTGTAAAACAACAATATTATGATAGCATGTTTGCAAGCATGGAACAGAGGCATATGATATCCAAAATTGCGCTCTATGAACAGATTGATGTATTCTTCTTCCCAATACCAAAATTTGCATCCATCCTACACAATACATATATGAGTGTAAGCAAAACGAGCCAAATTCGAAAGCACAACCGAAGCTAAACTAGCACATACCCATTGTTTGCGCACTTGACGAACACCCATTCGGGATGTCCCGGCGTTGTAGACATGTGGTGCAAGACCTTCCGTGAACAGTCGTCGCACTTTATGGGCGACAACGGTGCGCCGACGAGCCTTTGGGCCAGCGCCGAGCCTGGACGACGACCATTCGTGTATTTCCCGGTGAACCGGCGACGGGTTCGATACGAACGACTAGAGGCGGAGTCAGTACCTACATGCGCCCCGGGGGCCTTGCCGGGGCTTTGCGGTCCGGTACCCGGCCAGTCCATGGCAGGGCGTGGCCTCTGGCAGCCCGGGTGAGCTCAAATCCAGCCGGATCTGCTCCAAATCCGGCCGCCAGATGCACTGAAATTTGGTGGCCGGGGTTGGACAGCTCCGGGCGTTGAGGATTCGAGGGCTGGGAAAGAGGAGGGGCTGGGGCTTCGCGGGCGTGCTGGATAGCGCACGTCTGAGAAAAATGACGATGATGGCGGGGCAGGGGTGGGTGAGAGGGTGTGGCTGGAGAGGGGGGAGGAGAATATAAAAAGGGGCGCATGTGTCCTCGATGGGCGAGCCAGGGAAGGATATGGGCACGCGCCATGCACCGTCCGCGCGTGACCGTTTAGCCGAAAACGTGGCCCAACTTTAACCGGTAGCAAACGCGACCTAACTTTGGACCATGAATGAATCGAAAGCGGACGAAAATCGGACGACGGTCCGCTTGCTCCCATGCATTGGACGACCTGTTCTGTCCGGCGGGCGAGGCGGACCATTTGGGGTCCCGGGTTGGAGTTGGCCTCAGAACCGGAAATTGGGGCAAATTTCACAATTTTGACCTCGGGACGAAATCAAACCACAGAATGAACTGCCTGTGAAACTATTTCACGCCGATCACCTTTTTGTGTAGCGCCCGCCACGCAGGCGCCACACCCTACTGTGCAGCGCCTATCTCTTGGGCGTTGCACATCCGTCCACCGTGGCAGGCACTGGGCTCGCACCCAGCAGTGCGGCGCCTCCGAGCTAGGCGCCACACATGTAATGTGCAGTGCCTAGCCCTCGGGCGCTGCACTGTGACTTATCTAGCCACTCGGCTGGCCCCTCCTCCCCCACACACCCCAACCCGAGCTTTGCCCCCTCTACCACACTCTCCCCCTCTCAAATCCTCTCCCAAATCTTGCAAATTTGGCGAATTTGTCCGTGGATTTCAAAGTCAAACCCTCCCTCAAGGTAATCTTCTCCGATCCCCTTGTTTTGATCCAAGTAATGTTATCAATTTGCTCATTTGTTGCTAGTTTGGGGAAGCCCTAGTTTTGTTTGGATCTAGAGATTTTCATGGAGATGTGAGATGTTTGTTTGCCAATTTCCTATGATTAGGCTTTGTTAGTATGTTAGGGTTATTCTTATGGGTGTTCTTATGTTGATGCTAGGGTTAGGTTTAGGCTAGGGTTATGGTTAGGGTTAGGGTTAGGGTTGTTGTTTGATATATATTTTAGGGTTTGTATTCCTTGTTAATCCTTGGATTAGTACTCATGGAAGCAATGTTACGTTGTGTTGTTTGAATGCTTATAGGGATGGGAAGAACATGTGTGTTTGTTCGTCATGGGGACAAAGACGCCTTCTTGAAAGGCAATATTGAACCGGACCCGGATGAGCTTGACATGGTGCCTGATAGTAGTCCTAGCTATGCGGAGCTGTTGCAACAAGTGAGGAAAGATTTGAATTGGATGGACCCTAGTGATATCGTTGAGTTGGAGGGAAGGCATAATGTAGGTTTTGGAATGCACATCCGTTGGAAGACAATGCATGTCAACTCGGAGCAACGTTGGGTTGCATACAAGGAAACGATGGCCGAATCACTAAACAAGGCTCTTGAGTTATTTGCAACGAAGAAGGTTGATTCAAGTTTGCATTTGGACTTGAACCAGAACCCCTCCCCTTTGGTTACTAGTAGCCCCCCACCCTTGAAGCGAGATGAAATTGTTGAACCTCTTTTGACCCAAGAAGTGAGGCCAACATTGAGCCCGTTTACAAACAACCAATATGAAGCTTTGCAATAGGAGAATGATGAGTATGCGGACGATGACAATGAAGTTGATATCCATGACAACAATGTGGGCGATCTCGACAAATATCATTTGCAAGAGACAATGGACCATTCCATCCGTTTTTTCCGTGCATATGCATCGGACTCGGATGACGATGGTCCCGACGAACAAGTTGATGCAGAGGGGTTCACGATGAAGGAGGCCAAAGCTTTCGAGAAGTTATTCGGTCGGGATCATCGGACTACATTGTTCAAGGATGTTAGTCTCGCGGATGAAGCCGTGGTAGATGGTGGCCAATGTATATCTTTTAGGGTTAGGCCAAGCTCTCACCGTGATTTGGGAGACGACAAGAACCGGATTGCTAAAGGGTCTAAGTTCGAAACCTTCTTGGAATTGAAGATGTGGCTCGACAACTACTCGGTTACGCATTATCGTCCACACAAGGTGGTGAACTCGGACGTCAATGTGCGCTACACGGTTTCATGTGCATGTGAAGATGAAATATGTCCATGGATTGTGCATGGAAGACCATGGAAAGGAGGTCCCACTTGGCACGTAGTGAGTTGTGTGCCAACTCACATGTGCCGAGGCAAAAGGTTGGATAGCAAGATTGTGTCCCAAGACCACAGACAACTCACGTACGAGTTCATCGCTTATAGGCTCTCCAACTCAATATCCACACTTCCAACAATGAGTGTCCAACATGTCATTGACCTTGTGAAAGCCATCTTTCATTACAAGGTGAAGTACGGCAAGGAATGGAAGGCGAAGCAAGCCGCATTTAAGATGTTGTATGGTACTTGGGAGGAAGCATACAACCGAATCCGTAGGTTGTTGTTAGCCATGGCCGCGACAAACCCGGGCATGGTTCATGTGGTCGAGCCTCATGGGCACCAAACAACGGTTCATGAAGGAAGGAAAGTCCGAGTATTTGGCCGTGCATTTTGGGCGTTCGAGCAATGCATGAGGGCTTTCGAACACTGTAGGCCGGTCATCGCCATTGATGGCACGTTCTTGACCAGACAATACAAGGGCACCTTGTTGGTTGCAATAGCAAGTGATGCCAATAACTGGGTGTTGCCATTGGCATTTGCTTTGGTTGAGGTGGAGAACAATGACAACTGGGAGTGGTTTTTGGGTCTTTTGAGGATGAAGGTGTTACCCGCTCAGAGGGAAATTTGTGTCATATCGGATCGACATCAAGGAATTCCTAACACGGTGGAGATTGACATTCCCGGACATGCTCCGTTGCACCATCGATGGTGCATGAGGCACTTTTGTTCGAACTTCTATAAGGCATGTGGCCTTAAGGAGTTGGCCGATGATCTTCAAGATTGTTGTCTCGCTTTATCCGACAAGCGGTTCGCCACTTTATTCAACAAATTGCTCGCACACAAAAACCTTGATCCCGGGGGTCAAGACTTTCTCAATAGGCACATTCAATACCGAAACAAGTGGGCACGTGCTTTCGATGAAGATGGCCGGAGATACGGTCAAATGACAAGCAATATGGCCAAATGCTTCGATAAGGTGCTCAAAGGTGCACGTGGATTACCCGTGACGGCAATAGTTCAATACACATTTGACAAGATGAATGCGTACTTTCTAAAGTACTTGATGGAAACGGATGCACAGATAGCGGGTGAGAACCCGCGCAAGTACAAGTACAAGTTCCCACCCAAGGTTGATGAATGGTTGGAATTTCAATCACGGAAGGTTGACTCAGAAGAAGCTATATTATATGATAACGAAGAGTGGAAGTAGGAAGTGAAAGAGCCAGGAGGAACCACAAACGATGGCCGCCAACATGGAGGTCGGGCTTTCAAGGTGTCGTTAACACAATGTGATTGCTCTTGTGGGAGGCCATTGTTGCTTTATCTCCCATGCTCACACTTGTATACCGCCGATCGCGTTAGGAATGTGGACATAAATCACCCACGCATCGTGAGGGAGTCGGAGTTCTCGATCATGACGGTCAAGAAAACATGGGCTCCCCGCTTTCACCCATATTTTGACCAATCACAATGGCCGGAGTACCATGGCACTCAACTATGGTCGGATCCAGAGTTGAAGGTTGTTAAACGGGGTAGACGTAAGACAAAGCGTCTTAGAGGCGACAAGGACGGATGGGGCCATGGAGGTCGCCGCGAAGCGGGCAACGACCAATTCCAAGAGCCTCGTGAGAGCTCTCGTTGTGCGGAGTGCAAAGGTCATGGCCACAACAAAAGAAAATGTACGAAACCAAGGAAAAGGTCCAAGAAAAATGATGCAAGCACAAGCCAACAAGGAGCTACACAAGGAAGCCAACAAGTGCCAAGCCAACCAAGTGGTAGCCAACAAGTGCCAAGCCAACCTAGTGGTAGCCAACAAGTGCCAAGCCAACCAAGTGTTAGCCAAAGAGGATCTAGGCAACAAAGAGGTTGGCAACTAGGACTTACAAGAGGCTGTGGTGGTGGTAGAGCTCGTGGTGGTGGTGTAGGCCATGGTGGTGGTAGAGCTCGTGGTGGTGGTGTTGGCCGTGGTGATGGTCTTGGCCGTGGTGATGGTCTTGGCCTTGGTGGTGGTCTTGGCCTTGGTGGTGGACTTGGGCGTGGTGATGGACAGGGACAAGGTCGTTATAGAGGGATGTTTGGATACCTCGATGGACCATTTTCGTATGTTGCTCACTAACTATAATGTTTCATATGTTCTTGTTTTTCATATGTTCTTATTTTTCATATGTTCTTGTAGTACATGTCTTCCATTTGTTTTTATTGTCTTTACTGACCATTATGTTTCACTCATTGTAGGTATGGCGGCTTCCCAACCCAACAAACCAACAATGAAGGAGGATGGCGAAGATGAGATGGACGGATGGTGGGAGAAGGCTGCGAAGAAGCTTAGAGATGAGGATGCAACCGCACTAAAGAAGAAGAAGTAAGAGGAGCTTGAGAAGAAGAGGAAGGAAATAGAGAGAGAGCGACAAATGCGATGTACGCTAGGGAGCAAGCGTTGGTGAGGAAATGTGAGGAGGCACAGAAGAAGCGTCAAAAGGATTTTGAAGAAAGAACCATGAAACTTTGGGCATTCGCAGCTGAAAAAGAGGAGAGGAAGAACAAGAAATTCATGGAGAGGGTGGTTAAGGAGGCTCACCTCATAAGGAAAAGGGAGGAGGAAGAGGAATAAGAGAGGAAGAAGAAGAAGGGAAAGGGGCCTTCTGTTGCTCTCTGTTGCTCCAGTTTTGTCCAAAATTTCGCTAAGTGTTGATGTGGCGCCTAGCTTGCAGGCGCCACACTGTATAGTGCAACGCCCACGAGCTAGGCGCTGCATTGTACAGTGTGGCGCTTGCATGCTAGGCGCCACACAGGTCTGTAACTTGCCCTGCCTTCTGTTGCTCTAGTTTTGTCCAAATTTTCGCTAAGTCTTGATGTGGTGCCTAGCTCACAGGCGCCACACTGTACAGTGCAACGCCCACGAGGTAGGCGCTGCGCTGTATAGTGTGGCGCCTGTAGGCTAGGCGCCACACAAGTCTGTAACTTGCCCTGCCTTCTGTTGCTCTCTGTTGCTCTGCCTTCTGTTGCTCAAACTGGGTCATCTTAAGTCACAAATCGTTGCATCACAGAATAAACAGTAATTTCAACATTACTATGAGCTAAGACATACAATCAATTCAAGTTCAACATTTCCTAGAGTGACCATCATGACAAGTTAACATTACTAAGAGCTTCAAGTTCAACATTACCACCAACATAGATTTCAACATAGAGTGACCATCACGACAAGTTCAACCTAGAGTGAGCATCACGACAAGTTCAACATAGAGTGACCATCATGACAAGTTCAACATTACCACCAACATAAAGTTCAACATAGAGCTACAACCAACATAGAGCTACCATTACAAATACAGGACGATGACTAGTTCCTTCAGCGCTTTTTGGCTCCCCCCTCTTGACTCCCATCTTCTTCACCTTCCTAGGAAGAGGAACCCGCTCCGGCTCCGGCTCCGGTTCCTCCACGTCATCCAAATAGTCATCCAAAGCCGCCATCCGCGAGGTGCCGGCCGTCCTTTTGCCTCTTTGGGTGAAGTCCGCAGGTGTGTATTTCTTGATTACCTTCCTAGGCTTTAACTGGTATGCAGACCGAACCTGGTACGTCCCCAAGGTCATATCATCAGCAACCTATGCATCAACAAAAGATATGGAAAGACTGTGTGTGAGGATATAGTTAGCAATGCATCAACAATTGGATATATGCTCATGCAATACCTCTTGGGTGATCACACCCACATCCTCATCCTCCAAAGGATCACCATGGCCCTGGCCCGAAGTGGGATCTGATGGTGTCGCCGACCTAGACCGTTCTGGTGATACATACTCGGGGTCACGACAACCGAAAAGGTTTGATAGCCACCTTAACTTTTGGCCCTGGCGCTGCAACATGTACAAGTGAATGAGACATTGAACGTAGCAAAACATGCTAAGTTCTAGTTTGAAGGAGATGTGAACCTTAATGAATGCTCGAAGTGCACCTTCCCCATCGCTTTTGCCAGTCGGGGTTGTTTCCGGAATAGTCTCGGTCTCATCAGCTGCTTTCTTGATCTGGGCACGCTATGAACAGAAACGGTATTAACGTGTTAGGCAAGCGAAGATGAGAATAGTGCGAATGGAAAAGCAAAATGGGCAAATACCACAAAGTTTATCATTGGAGCTGAAAGGATCACTAAGTTGCCTTTCCTCACTAATGCGTTGTACTGGTGCTGGGCTAGCTCATAAAATACTGTCGGATCTTCCAAAATCTCCTCAGCATACGCCGGCTTGCATACCTCCACACGGGTACTTCTAAGAAACCATGTGAGATAATTGTTGAACGTGATCGGGCAGTGCCCACGAAGCTGGGCTCATTTTCTAGCCCTAGCTTGCTCCACACTAAGCGCGAACTGTACGA
Source organism: Triticum dicoccoides (assembly GCF_002162155.2). NCBI lineage: Eukaryota > Viridiplantae > Streptophyta > Magnoliopsida > Poales > Poaceae > Triticum > Triticum dicoccoides. The sequence continues at coordinate 246,060,289 of NC_041387.1, read as the reverse complement.
CATACTTCCTGTGATGCTTGGCCCAATCCTTAATCTTTCGCTGCTTTTTCCTATCCAACCTGCAAGTTAGAAACAAAATATTACCACCATCGAAACAACCGAGAAGCCGCTAAGTGCTCAAGGTTAATTATATCTTACCCGTGTAGCACCTTGTCCGTGTCCTCCCACTCCGGCGGGTGTGGCTGAAACAAACCAAACTGGCGGAACACCCGATGTGGCAGGTGAAGCTCAACCGCCCAGTTGCATATGAGTGGGCACCGCATACGCCAGAGATCCCTATCCCTAATGCACATCGGATTCAGCCTGAACTCTACAGGGTTACCAAAACTCTCTCCTTTTCCATTTGGCTCCCATTCCACCTGCAAAATGGGATAGAATGCAAAATTGATATCGAGTTACGATAGAAGCATGATAATCACTTATGCAATGTCGATTCACCTGCTCAGGCGTGATCGCATCTAGCTCGCTCTTGTACAACTTGTACATGACCGATGGATCATCCGCCGTCTCATTTAACACATCCCACTTGTAAGCCCAAGTGGGGAGCCGTAGTGGGTCGTTTTTGTCGTCCCAATCCTTGTACTTCACGGTCTTCGATCGTCCAACCGGCAAACGCTCCCAGCTCCATATGGAAGTGGGAGCATACAACCACCAATACTTCCAGATGGCCTACAACAGGCTTCGTCCAGCTGCACATAAAAGAGAACATTGTTGAATTAACAGCAAGATCGCATTTATAATGTAGCAATGAAGTGAAAAAGAAACAACTTCATACCTGTCTATACAAGTAAGCCAGTGTCACCGAACCCCAACTCCATTTGCTATCGAAGACGGTCAACGCCTTCAGCCACATCCATGGAGCATTCTTGCCTGTGCCATCAACAAACATAGTCCTGGATATCACGTACCACATGTAGACACGAGCATATGTCTTGACCGTGTCCTCATCAGCTTCCTCAGGGCAAGTACCAAAGTGCGATGTAATCCACGTGAAAGGAGCACCAGTTGCGACTCTTTCCTTCTTCTTGTCTTCTGCTTCTGGTTCCCGAGGCTCCGGAGGAACCATACCGATAAGGGCATGCATCTGCGCGCGCCACCCATCAGAATCGGTGTTCATACATAGAGGATTCCCATCGATAGGAATATCGGTGATCATAGTCATATCCTGGAGCGTCACGGTCATCTCCCGGTCCGAAGATGGAAACTATGTGTCTCCGGCCTCCAATGATCAATAAGCGCGGTGAGTGCTGCAACATTGTTGGGTGGCGTCGACCGGCTGACCAACTGAATGAAAGGGAGAAGTCCTGTCTCCCTTACATATGGTGTGTACCACTCATCATAGCGCATCCACCCAAGGATGACCCCGTGAGACCGAAGCTTCAGAGGTGCAAGCTCCTACAAACAAACAAACAAATCATTACATATGGGGCATTTGTGTTTGAAATAAACATGAAATTCATAACACCGGCAACTTTCATTATTACCCGCCGCTCCACCGACATAGCGTACGACCGGTGTTGTTTGTCCCTGTGATCATCGAGAAGCCAAACCATCCTAACAATTTGAAAAAAAACTTTTTTGTCAACACAATTATCTTTTGAATACAAATAAACTAAAATACGCCTACTAGATGCAAAATTCAAAGTATATGTATCCAAATCATTCTTTTCAATACAAATATATTTCAACACAAATAAACTAAACTAGGCCTACTTCATGCAAGATTTAATACAAAACTCTTTTCCATATAAAATAACATGTCAACCTATGTATTCAAACCATATCTTGTCAATAAAATATACTAAACTACGGTTGCTAAATTAGGTACATGCAAGATTATAATACATGCAACATTCAAATCTAATCAAATCAAACAAGAGTTCCTCAAAATCTTCAAAATAACATACATTATATAGATAGAAAGAAAGGGATCAGAGGAGGGTACCTTCTAGGATGGATTGGTGAAGGCATCCACGGACCAAATCGCCAGATCTGATGGATTTGGGAGAGGGGATTGAGAGGGGGAGTGGAGAGGGCCGCCGCCGCGGCTTCTTCTGTTCTGTAACTGCTGCAATGGGGTGGGTGGGGGAAGAGAGGGCCGCCGCGGCTGGATCTAAGTCACAGTGCAGCGCCCGACGGCTAGGCGCTGCACATTACATGTGTGGCGCCTAGCTCAGGGGCGCTGCACTGCTGGGTGTGGGGCCGAGGGCTGCCACGATGGACTGGCGTGCAATGCCCCCGTGCTAGGCGTTGCACTGTAGGGTGCGGCGCCTGCGTGGCGGAAATAGTTTCACGGGTAGTTCATTCTGTGAATTGATTTCATCCAAGATCAAAATTATCAAATTTGCCGGAAATTGGCGTCGAAGGATATAGAAAAAGAAGAGAGACTAGAATGACTTGCGAGCAGCCGATCAGATCTCCACCATCGTCGTCGTCTCCCTCCCAATCTCTCTCATCTCCATAACTCTCGCACGCACGCACACCCGTCTGGCTCCCCCTCGCCAACACCCAATCCCATCCCATCGCGCAGGCAGGAAGGCAGGCCGCCGACCGCCATCGCGCGCGAAATCGGACGCCTCCACCACGACCCCCCGGCTCCGCAGCCGGAGGCGGCGGCCGGTGCGTGTTTGGCAGGTAGGCTCGCCTGGGCGATATGAGCGGGCACGACTCCAAGTACTTCTCCACCACCAAAAAGGGGGAGATCCCCGAGCTCAAGGAGGAGCTCAACTCCCAGTACAAGGTCACCCTCTTTTCCTCGCCGTCTCTCCCCTGTCTATCTTCTTGTGTGATTTGCTGTGCCCGAGGATCGATTGGCCTGGATCCAGATCTGGCAAGGGTGTTGGGTGCCCACGCGCGGGCGGTTTGAGATCTGCGAGTTTTGGTTGGTATCCCACGTGATTAGGTTCTGTTCCGAGGATTGGAATTTGCGGCAGAGTGACGATCTCGGGGTCATTTTCTTCAACAAAATGTACTTAAATATGCCGAATTCAGTTCAGACGGATTTGAGTTTGAATTGCTTTGGAGCGAGATGAATGCACTGAGTTCTGATCCATTTCGGGGCTTTTCAGTGAAAGCAAGATTAAATCGAATATAGTGACTGCTCGATGTCTGGTTAGCCAAGCTCTCGAGGGTAAATGAATACGTTTTGAATAAGGTAGAAATTTTGGAGTTTATGTGCGGGGCCGTGCATTACTTCCATCTAGTTTATTTTTTATATCCATGACTCCAGATATGCATCAATATGCATTGGTGTAGCTGTAGAAATGGCACTTCGCTGCTGATAAAAAGGTGTTTATGCTTTATATTTATCTATGCCATCTTTGTGGTTTTCCGCACACGGTTAAAACAGCAAGGTACTCCCTCCGTAAAGAAATACTTTAGTGATCTAAACACTCATCTTAGGCTCTATCACTTCTCCATGTTTTGCAAGCAAGACAAGCTACATCATTTTGATTTGGTGGTCTAGTGGTTTTGAGACGCCATCTCTAGCCCACGGTCACAAAAATATTCTGTCGCCGTTCTAGCTACATTTTGCAGTGCTGCACGCTGTAAAATGCATGTTCTAATGCATAATTAATGAACATTTGTACCATACCAGTCTTTAATATGAAATATTCTCAGGGATGAAGTATGCCATGTAGCAAGAATGGTTGGACTACATACTGTTGTCAGTCATTCACCAGCCATAGATCCCATTTTTGTTTTCTAATTTTAATGCAAGAATAAATGATGTAAGACCATATTATGTGTTCACTTCTGGCATCTGAGGCTTTGGTGGAAATATGGTTTGCAGGACAAGAGAAAAGATGCTGTCAAGAAAGTGATTGCAGCGATGACCGTTGGAAAAGATGTCTCATCATTGTTTACGGATGTCGTGAACTGTATGCAGACTGAGAACTTGGAGCTGAAAAAACTAGTATATTTATATCTCATCAACTATGCTAAAAGTCAACCAGATCTAGCGATACTTGCCGTGAACACATTTGTTAAGGTGAGAAATTATAACCATATTACTAATGAACATTTATGCAGAAAAATAAAGCTATAACATGTGTGAAACAAACTATGCAGAAGCAGCAACTAATAAGAAGATTCAAAACTTCTGCAGGATTCACAAGATCCAAATCCACTGATTCGTGCTTTGGCTGTGAGGACAATGGGTTGCATCCGTGTAGACAAAATCACAGAGTATCTGTGCGACCCTCTTCAAAGATGCCTCAAGGTGTATATTGGTGTTTGTACACTCCTTTAAAAAAAAAAGAACTGTCTCCCATTGAATTCAGCCTATACTTGTGTCTTGAATTTTTTCACAGGACGATGATCCATATGTGCGGAAGACAGCAGCTATTTGTGTTGCTAAGCTTTATGATATAAATGCTGAGCTAGTGGAGGACAGAGGATTTCTAGAGGCCCTCAAAGACTTAATTTCTGACAATAATCCTATGGTGGTTGCAAATGCTGTTGCTGCTCTGGCAGAGATTCAAGACAGTAGTGCTCGTCCGATCTTTGAGATCACCAGCCATACATTGACAAAGCTTCTGACTGCTCTGAATGAATGCACAGAGTATGATGCAGTTCTTGCTATATTGGGTTCTGAACCCCCATATTTTTCTAGAGTAAGCTGCTTATCATATTTGATAATTTTGCAGGTGGGGACAAGTTTTCATTCTTGATTCTCTGTCAAGGTACAAAGCAACAGATGCAAGGGACGCAGAAAATATAGTGGAACGAGTTACACCCCGTCTTCAACATGCAAACTGTGCAGTTGTTCTTTCTGCTGTCAAGGTACATTAGCCTGATTCACATGTACTAGAACACAGTAAAGTTTTAGAAAGTGTTGCATGCAGTTGTGTATGTGGTATTCATTAACCATAGATTGGCACAGTGCCATATGTACTTGTATTGATATGTCAGGCCTGAACAGGGGCGCTGCCAGTTCTCTCTGCATGGGTAGCAGGGTAAGGAAAAACTTATCTGCAAGTACCCAAATAACACATACTCATATTGATTATTTATGGGCTCATTTAACTAGGTAACAAAGTTTTTTCTTTCATCTTAAGTGTATCCTAATAAATCATAGGAAGAACAAATGGACTGTGACATTGGATTGATTTTCATGTTCCTGACCTTTTAGTTGGAGGATGATACATATCCATTTAAGTTGGAACGCTGGTTCTGGTACTATTCAAGACAGCAGTTGCTGTTTGTTTTTGATTTTGCAGAAAGAGTTAACCTGTTGGTTATCTCTTTCACACAGATAATCCTTCTACAAATGGAGCTCATTACAAGCACTGATGTTGTCCGGAATCTCTGCAAAAAAATGGCACCCCCTTTGGTTACTCTACTGTCGGCAGAGCCCGAGATTCAGTATGTAGCATTGAGAAATATCAATCTGATTGTTCAAAAAAGGCCTACAATACTTGCACATGAAATTAAGGTGACATTTGTTTGTCTTTGAGCTATTCTTATTCATCAATCTATCATGCCAGTGTTTCTGTAACTCAATAGTATGTTTGGCAATAGGTCTTCTTTTGCAAGTACAATGACCCAATATATGTCAAGATGGAAAAGTTAGAGATTATGATAAAGCTTGCGTCAGATAGGAACATTGATCAGGTACATAATCTTCTTTCTTATGTACTCCCTCCGCCCTGAAATACTTGTCGGGGAGGTGGATAAAACTGGATGTATCTATAACTAAAATATGTCTAGATACATACATTTCTCCGACAAGTATTTCCGGACGGAGGGAGTACTAATTTACTGTTGTGGTTATGATGTTGACTTGAGTGGAACAATATTTTCAGCTACTGCCTTGTGTTATTATATTCCTGTCTCGTACATAACAGAATTACAGAGATTGTAAATAAAACTCTGCAGGAACAGAAGTCCATCACCTCAAGTGTGAATCTTACCATAGTTAAATTTATTAAGCATCTTATTCTTTTCTGATTATACTACTAGATCTGTTTTCTACAAGTTGCCATCCAGAAGTTGACTGAGCTCGTTATAGGTGCTATTGGAGTTCAAAGAGTACGCCACAGAGGTTGATGTTGACTTTGTGAGGAAAGCTGTACGTGCGATTGGAAGATGTGCAATTAAGTTGGAGAGAGCTGCTGAAAGGTGCATCAGTGTCTTGCTTGAGCTGATCAAAATAAAGGTTAATTATGTCGTACAGGAAGCTATCATTGTTATCAAAGACATCTTTAGACGCTATCCTAACACGTGAGTGGTTTGCCTGGAAGCTCAACATTCTATGTTTTTGGAATTATGGAACTACAGAGCTCTTCTTTTGTGCTCAGCATATATTTTTGTAAAATAGTAACCTTTTTCTTGCCAAAATATGCAGATATGAGTCTATCATCGCAACACTTTGTGAAAGTTTGGACACTTTAGATGAACCAGAGGCTAAGGTATTGTCTATGAATGGTCTTTGTAATTTCTTGCATGTTTTGTTCACTTACATGTTATTTTCTTATACAGGCATCAATGATTTGGATAATTGGAGAATATGCCGAAAGAATTGACAACGCTGATGAACTCCTTGAGAGTTTCTTGGATACATTCCCAGAAGAACCAGCATTAGTTCAACTGCAGTTGCTAACAGCGACTGTTAAGTTGTTTCTTAAGAAGCCAACTGAGGGGCCCCAGCAGATGATACAGGTTACTATTCTCAGTTCCTTTGTTTACTCTTGCAGATGATGGATACACTAGATTGCGGAGCAAAGAATAACTTCTTGGCATGGTGTAAGAGAGTCTTTGAATATCTCCTTATTTGATACCATGGCATGTCATGGTGTTCAAAAAGGCTTGTTGAAATCTTTACAGCATTGAGCATACCTTGAATTGTGTTGCAACATTAATAATTAGAATACTCAATTTTTTGGGTTGAGAACTAGAAATTTGGTTCATAAGGGTACACTATATTCAATTTCTCTTGGCTGAATGAATGAATAATGGCCTATTCCAATTGAATATATGTCCTGTCCCTAACAAATTCTGTTTAATATGTGCTACAGTTTTCTGCCTAATCTGCTTCATTTTCTGTAGGCTGTTCTCAATAATGCAACAGTTGAAACAGACAATCCTGATCTGCGTGATCGAGCTTACATATACTGGCGACTTCTTTCTACTGATCCCGAGGTATTGAAAGTTTACACTTCACACCCTCCTATCCTTTGTCAGATATCCCTGTGACCACTGGGTATGTGTGTGGCTTTGACAGGCAGCAAAAGATGTTGTTCTGGCAGAGAAGCCTGTGATCAGCGATGACTCTAACCAGCTTGACTCTTCGCTTCTTGATGAGTTATTAGCAAACATTTCTACATTATCATCAGTTTATCACAAGCCCCCAGAAGCCTTTGTTAGCCGTGTTAAGGCAGCTCCTAGGGCGGATGATGAGGAGTTTGCTGATGCTGGAGAAACTGGGTATTCGGAGTCACCATCTCAGGGAGTGGATGGGGCATCACCGTCCTCTAGTACTGGCACTTCATCAAATGTACCAGTGAAGCAGCCGGCAGCTGCAGCCCCAGCAGTTGCTGCTCCGATCCCAGATCTCCTAGGTGATTTAATGGGTTTGGATAATGCCCTGGTTCCTGTTGACGAACCTACAGCATCTTCAGGGTCAGCGAAACTTTTTATTGTTTTTGCTCCAAGTTTTAGTTTGATGTTTTATTCATGTTATACGGTTCGAGCCAGTTTTTCTCCAGTTTGATTTTTCTGATTGTTTTCCCTGCAGACCTCCACTGCCTGTTGTACTGCCTTCAACCACTGGCCAAGGTCTCCAGATCAGTGCGCAACTGGTGCGACGGGATGGCCAGATATACTATGATATATCTTTTGAGAATGGGACCCAGGGTGTATTAGATGGATTTATGATTCAGTTTAACAAGAACACATTTGGTCTTGCAGCCGGTGGACCACTTCAGGTGCAAGGATGTCTATATATTTTGTAAGTTCTGTGTCTAAATTTCAGTTTCCTGTACTGAACTTGGTGTCGGTTGATGAATAAGGTTCCTCCACTCCAACCTGGGTCCTCAGCCAGGACGCTCCTAGCTATGGTTTTCTCCCAGAATGTCTCTCCTGGAGCACCGAACTCGCTACTGCAGGTTGCAGTGAAGAATAATCAGCAACCTGTGTGGTATTTCAGTGACAAAGGTTCGCTGCATGTCTTCTTTGGTGAAGATGGCAAAATGGAGCGAACGAGTTTTCTTGAGGTGAAATCTACTACGAGTAAATCTTTCTTCTCTGCGGTAGTTGCTGTCCTAGTTGTTTTGATTTGCTTAGCTGTTTTTGGTCTGTTGGCCTTAGGACTTGTAGAGAACGCCTGTGGCGAGTGAGTACTCTTCCGCTATTATATCCTTGTTAATCTCTAGTTTGAATTGGTTAAATCTGATTGCAGGCCTGGAAATCTTTACCTGATGACAATGAATTTTCAAAAGAATACCCCAATTCTGTCATCAGCAGCATAGATGCCACCGTTGAACACCTTGCAGCATCAAATGTGTTCTTTATTGCCAAGCGGAAAAATGCAAACATGGATGTGCTGTATCTGTCTGCGAAGATCCCCCGTGGGATTCCATTTCTGATAGAGCTTACTGCTGCTGTTGGTGTTCCTGGTGCCAAGTGTGCAGTCAAGACTCCAAACAGGGAGTTTGTGCCTCTATTCTTTGAAGCTATGGAGTCTCTTATCAATTAAGTGACGGTAAACTTGAAGATCGGTATTCCGTCAAAATTATTCGGTCATGAGCATACACAGGTGTGCTGTTCCATGGAAGTTAGTGTGAATTGTATTGTGTTGTTATTGTATTACTATTAGATCACCGTATTTAAACTGTTAGTTTTTTGGTTTCAGAATTTTCCTCTAGGGATACTCAACCTGGACATTTTGTGCCGCATAAATTGTATATCGGCCTGAACATTTTTTCTTGCCATGTCATAGCACATGAAAATACGTCTTGTTTCTTTTTGGTTTGACGGCAGAGGCAATGCACATGTAATATTGTTTCTATGTTACATGAGCTACGGTATACTAATTGGTAAGGTGCGGCCGCTTTTTTTTTTTCATGCAAAGCAAATTTGAACTTCAATAGATATATAACAATATTACGATATGATCGAAACTGGTAGGTTTCACGACCCATCGATGCAAAAAATAAATAAATCACACAAGAGTTTTCCAACGTGTTGTAAAAAACAAAACAAAAAAGAGTGCCAACGTTAAACGATGGGTATTTCCGACCTAAGGGCATCTCCAACGCCATGCATCAGAAAACACCACTGCTAAATGTCTGAATACATTTTGCTATCCAGTGTTGCTATCCAGTGTTGCATCAAATGTAAGAGGACCGGTCCAGACATCCAAATTTCACCTAAACGAAAACAAACTTGTGGGACGTTTGGAGGAGCCCGGACGCCGCGTGACCCATCTACGCTGGCAAAGACCAAAAGAATTTTGTGCTGTACATGGGGATCGAACTCAAGTTCTCACACTAATCCTGTAATACCGAGACCAATTGAGATAGCAATTGTTAGTGTCTTGAAAGAGAATTCAACTCATGATGCAATAGTCTCATCTCGACTATTTACATCCATCCACACCAGTTAATATACGTGCAAAATTTGCACCTATCCAGAAGCTGGTTGCTGGATGATTACCACCTAGGTGGTGGCTGATGAGATAATGGATGTATGCAGATTGTCATGGAGTCTACCAGAGACACGATGCTATACGAAAACAAGGCAAGACGTGATACAAGGAAGGAAGATGCATGCTATTCTTGGGAAGATGAACAACGATGTACAATTTTCATGGGAGATCAGCGGAACTGACAGGTTGAATTAATGTACATTTTTGCTCTATCCTTAATACATGGCACATGACATCTTGACAGCCTGGGGACGCATGAGTGTGAATATACGATTGAACTGCTATCCTGGAATATTCACTTTTACTAAAGTCCAAAAATACTACTCCCCCCGTTTCATAATATAAGAGTGTTTTTGACACCACACTAGTGGTTATGCTACACTATAAAGAACTACAGTAGAATTGTATTTATTTATTTTTCCTCCTTTGCAAGGTTGTTGGCACATGTTTCTATAAATAGTGTGGATGCAACTTATACATGGTTCATCTTTCATGTAAACGATTTTTGACTCTCGGCATGGAGCTAAATATGCAGAACTTGAAAACGAACCTTTAAGTAAGTTTATAAAATTTCTGCAAATAATACTCACATGCTTATGGATATATACTACATATCACTAGATTATTGATAAAAAAATACGTTGTGATGCCAGCTAAACAATCTTTTTTAAATTAAAAGATTATGCTTGCTGCAACTATTACTCCTCTTGATTCGTTTGCTTGCTGCTGCAATTATTATTCTAGGTTAGTTTGCTTGCTGCTATTACTTCATATTTATTGAAGTTCAAGAATGAACAAATAATCTAAAGAATGACCTAACAATCAAGAGGTGGTTGTTCAGACAGATCAATTTACTTGAAATCATACCCCATATGCTGATGAAATGAACCAATTTCTTATCATCAGCGAGCGTTGTCCAACGACATGGTTCCTTGATCTGGCAGATTCATAGAAACCAATGTTTTCTCCTGTTGCAACGCACGGGCATTTGTGCTAGTTTCACCTAAACGAGAACAAACTTGTGGGACGTCTGGAGGAGCCCGGACGCCCGCCGCGTCGGACTTTGACACAGTTGGCCCACCCTAAACCCCCTTCCTAGAGCCCTTCCCCCTCACTCCATACCTTCCTCCTTGGCCTGTATCCGCACCATCAAAATTGCAGCGCCTTTACACCACTTTGGTTGCCGATCAGTTCTTGTCGGACCTCCGCTCCACCCAGGCGCCTTGTACTTTGTTACCATTGCACCCCGGATCGGTCCGCAGCGCAGGTATCGCCGCCCCCTGCCGACGTCATCCATGGCAAACACCATGCCTGACAAGTGTTCGACCAAATGTCATTGATTTTCCTTTGACTTTCTCCTTGTTTAACATGAATCAAGCACGATGGCAGGGTACTCGGTGAGGGAGGACGCATTTTTGTGCAAGGCGTGGTTGGCCACAAGTATGGGGTTTGTAGGCATGAAACAAAAGAGCACGATATTTTGGCAACACGTGCATTCTTTGTTTCATGAGCACAAGCACTGCACGCCCTTCAATTTGGATGTGATCCATTATCACAATGTGAAGTTGCTACATCATCGGTGGTACACCATAACACAATCATGAAGTTGTGTGATTGCACAAGTAGAAAGTGTTGGAAATATGCCCTAAAGGTAATAATAAATATTATTAATAATTTATATGTTTATAATTAAGTTTATATTTCTGTACTATAATTCCGATGATTCTAGAATACGAGAGAAACACAGTGGAGATAAGCACCAAGTCCTTCCGTACTCTTGTCTCTAAGACTAGCTTATGTGTTGCATGATGATCATGTTTCCAAATCATAGTGCATTGTTGAAGTAAAAAGGATGATGACAACAATCGGGGCACATTGTTAACAGAACAATGGTGTTGGACAGACCCAAGTGAATGGTATACTATGAGATCACCATCGTCATAGTGTTATAAGTATACTCATGAAAGTTTTAACATATACTCACATCCTTAGACCATGAGAATGTCGAATACCATCATGTCGACCGTTTACTTTGGGGTTATCAAACATTATCCATAACAGGGTGATTATGATGGTAACTTTCAGGTACATCAGAAAAGTACGTCTAGAGACTCGATAGTTCAAGACTGGGATTTGCTCTTCCAAAAATGGAGAGATACTCTGTGGGGCCTCTCGGTATTACGGTGTCCGTCATCGTCTGACCAAACACAATGATAAACGATCACGGGGTACGTGAATACAAAAATGATAAAACAGAACAAAATCGGTAACAAGGATAACTTGGTATTGTGATCAAGTCGGTGCTTCACAATGATACCGACAAAAGCCCCGCCTTGGATTTTGTTAAGTATCATGAAGCGAATGGAATCGTGTACTTAATCAAAAGGTTTGATCGATAAATATATCCATGTGAATGTTGGAATAAATATGGGTGTCCATATCCCGTTATTGATTATTCACCGGAAGGTGTTTCAGGTCATGTCTACGTATTATCGAATCTGCAGGATCACACAACTAACGCTTTGAGGTGTTAGAGAACTAGAAGACAAAGGAGAATAAAAGAGCGGGTTACAGAAGTGTTCCAGATGACTCTAGAAGTGTTCCGAGAGGTTTCAAGAGGTCCTAAAAATGTCCTAGAAGGTCATGGAATATTCTGCAAAGGTTTGGAAGGTTTCAAAACCTTTCGAAAGGCTCTAGAAGTTTCCTCATGGGCCAAGGTCTTGTTGCCTTGGGTGGTGGTGGTGGTGGGGGGTGGGGGGGTGGTACCTGTCACGCCCAATATGCGACCCTATCCAAAAGGAACTCGAAGGTCCCACCAAGGATAAACCCGCATATTGAAATGCTTTTGCAAGGTGGATATCATTACATCAACATTACATAATAGATGGGGACACATACAATAGGCATACAATGCCACATGAATACAACATCACAATACATAAGAGAATCATCCGACTATGGATGAAACGCAAACAGAAACTCAAACGACATCCACCCTGCTAGCCCAGGCTGCCGACCTGGAACCTATCCCCTGATCGAAGAAGCAGAAGAAGAACTCAACGCAAGCAAGCATCGCTCTCGCGTCATGATCATCGCACAACCTGTACCTGCAACTGTTGTTGTAGTAATCTGTGAGCCACGAGGACTCAGCAATCCCATTACCATGGGTATCAAGACTAGCAAAGCTTAAAGGAAAGGAAGGGGTAAAGTGGTGAGGCTGCAGCAGCGACTAAGCATATATGGTGGCTAACATACGCAAATAAGAGCGAGAAGAGAGCAAGCAGAACGGCCGTGAAACTAGCAATGATCAAGAAGTGATCCTGAACTCCTACTTATGTCAAACATAACATGAAACCGTGTTCACTTCCCGGACTCCGCCGAGAAGAGACCATCACGGCTACACACGCGGTTGATGCGTTTTAATTCGGATCTTGTGTCAAGTTATCTACAACCGGACATTAATAAATTCCCATCTGCCTATAACCGCAGGCACGGCTTTCGAACGATTATACCCTGCAGGGGTGTCCCAACTTAGCCCATGACAAGCTCTCGCGATCAACGAAGGAATAGACCTTCTCCCAGGAAGACCCGATCAGACTCGGAATCCTGGTTTACAAGACATTTCGACAATGGTAAAACAAGACCAGCAAGACCGCCCGATGCGCCGACAATCCCGATAGGAGCTGCACATATCTCGTTCTCAGGGCAACACCGGATAAGCGAAGCGTACAGGAACCGACGTAACCCAAGTTGCCAAGGGATGGCCCCGCACGGTGCTCTAGTTTGGACTAACACTTAGACAAGCACTGGCCTGGGGGGGCTATAATAAAGATGACCCTCGAGAGAGCGACTCCCAAGGGAAAAGTAGGTGGTGGTGAGGCAAATGGTAAAACCAAGGTTGGGCCTTGCTGGAGGAGTTTTATTCAAAGCGAACTGTCAAGGGGGTCCCATAAATCACCCGACCGCGTAAGGAACGCAAAATCCGGGAACATAACACCGGTATGACGGAAACTAGGGCGGCAAGAGTGGAACAAAACACCAGGCAAAAGGCCGAGCCTTTCACCCTTTACCAAATATATAGATGCATTAATAATATAAGAGATATGTGACATCCCAACCAAAATCCTGTCCACCATGGAGAAATCTTCAACTTCACCTGCAACTAGCAACGCTATAAGAGGGGCTGAGCAAAAGCGGTAACATAGCCAAACAATGGTTTGCATAGGAAAGGTGTCAAAGTTTAGAGCCTGACATGGCAATTTGGGATGGCTCGATAAACAGGTAATAGGTAGCGCAGCATAGCGATAGAACGAAGCAACTAGGCATATTGCAAGCATAAAAACAATATGCTACAGGACCTCAACAAGAAAACAAAAGGCATGGGCATGAAACTACTAAATGCATAGATCAAAAGTCCTTTACTGACCATAAGCCAAAAAGGATCAGAAAATATGATGGCACCCATGTAAACATGGCAAGTTATATTACAGATTCAAACATGGCAGGAACATAATTATGAAGGCATGTAGATGAGCTTGTGCAACTCACTACAGAGCAAAAGATGACATGGCAAGGCAACCAACAGTAAGATGGCATGTTTGTGAAGCTAGGCATGGCAAGAGCAAGGCCATAGGGTGCATGGAACACTAGCAAAACACATGGAAACAACTGAACTTAATGTTAACAGGTTGACAGCAACATCATGAAGCAACTTTGGAGCAAGATATGAACAATCTACAGCAAGCTATAAATGCAACCAGGGACATGTATGGTTAGAGGATGACATGTAGATCAAAACATATTTAGAGCACATCTCCAGATTATGCATAGAATGATTAGTAGCAACATGTTTACATGGCATCACGAAATAACAGATTCAGCCTAGCAAAACAGCAACATCATGTACACTACGTAACAAGCTCGATTCACTCACCACAAGTCATTGCATGACAAGATAAGCATAGCATCATCAAGAAGACATGTTTGTGAAACAAACCAAGTCAAGAACAAGTCCATAGCATGCAAGGATCAACTACAACAACCTTGGCCAAATTGAATAACATGTAAACAATCTGCCAGGAAACATTTTGAAGCAAAAGTAGAGCACAAAAATGACATGCTAGAGCAATCCATAATTGCAACCAAGGGCATGGATGGATAGACAATAACCACATGTTCAAAACATCCTTACTGAAGTATCTCAAAATATGCATGGATCTCTCTGTAGCATCATGTTTACATGACATCAAAATAACAACATAACAGGATCTAAAATCAGCAACATCACGATGCCTAGTTTGCATGCTTGTGCTAGTCACCACATTGATCAAAAAAATACATGGTAAGAACCTCTGTAAATAAGACATGGCATAGTTCAAAACACATGTAGACATCAACCTCATAGGATGCACACATTAATCATGGCAAAAATGACAAAAGAGCTCGTTCTGATAATAAACAGCAGAAAACATCATGAAGCACTCTTACAACGATGATTCAGGCACCAAGATGACCTCAAATAAATGTGATGCAATGGCATGAAATTATGTACTCGTCGAGGCGAACAATTTGACATATTACACGCATGAAACGGAGCTACGGATGCAGAGATACAGCATGACGAACATGACATGATAATGTGCAAAATCTGGGACTTAGTCGTTTTTCTAAAAAAAAACCACGAGCGCCAGATAGCTATAACGTGCACTGGGCGGGGTTTAGGCGGGGCTCACCTAGCAGGCCAAAGCCCAGGTTTGAGGAGATGGGCCCTGGGGCCCATGCGGTGGATGGGCTCGTCCTCCTCCTCGATCCCGCCTGGATCGAGCGAGGCAGGGGAGGCGCCGCGACTCCGGCGAGGCGGGACGCCGGCGGACGGCAGGGACGGGGCGGAGACGGGAAAAGGCGGCGGGATCCAGCCGCTGCCTTGCCGGATCCGGCGACCGGCGGCGGGGCTGGCCTGGTGGCGGAGGCGCAGGGCGAGGCGGATGGCAGGGACGCTGCGGAGCTCGGCGAGGCGCCGGCGGAGGCGACGCGCGGGACGACGGCGGGGCTCGGGGCGAGCGCAGGTCGGCGAGGACGGGAGGCGGAGCGGCTCCC
>NC_041387.1:246037110-246044096 GCF_002162155.2 Triticum dicoccoides | reverse complement strand
GCGGCTCCCGGCGCGGGGCGGCAAGGCCGCGGCCGGCGGCGTCGGCGGGATGCCCCGCGGCGGCGCGGGCGGGATCCAGGCGGCGGCGGACGGGGGCGCGCGGGAGGCGTGCGGCGGCGCGACGCGCGGGCCGGGCGGCGGCGCGGGATGGGCCCCGCGGGCTGCGCGCGGGCTCGGGCGGGCCGCGGCGGCTGGGACGGCGGCGGAGGACACGCGGCGGTCGGCGATTGGCTGGGGGGAGCGGGGCGGACATGTCCGGGCGGATCCGGACGTGTCCGGCGGCGGAGAGGAGCGGGGCTAGGGTTTCGGGGGAAAACATCCGCGAAAATGAAGAGGGAGGACGTTTTTATAGCTAGAGGGAGTTAGGGGAGTCCAAATGAGGCACGGTTTTTTCCCACACGATCGTGATCGAACGACCGAGAGCATGTATGGGAGTTAGATGGGTTTTGGGCAACTTTGGAAGGGGTGTTGGGCTGCAAAGAGAAGGGGCTTTTATGGTTACCCGGTTAACCGTTGGAGTACCAAACAACCTCCAAATGGCACGAAACTTGACAGGCGGTCTACCGGTGCTATACCAAGGCCGCTTGGTAAGACTCGGTCCATTCCGAGAAAGTTTAATACCCACTCACGAAAAGAGAGAAGAGGGGGACGCCGAAGGACATAGGAGTGCCGGATTGCAAAACGGACAACGGGGAAAATGCTCGGATGCATGAGACAAACACGTATGCAATGCAATGCACATGATGACATGATAAAAATGCAACACGCAAGCAAATGACATGGCAACGACGGCGAATAACTGGCAGACACCTGGCGCATCGAAACCGGGGCGTTACAACACTCCTCCACTAACAAGAGATCTCGTCCCGAGATCTTAGGACCGAGACGGAAGGAAAAAGGGATGAGGTGAAACAAGAACTCGAGAAGAAGCAAAGAATTGAGAGCATTCGAGAAGAAGAGAGGAACGACGAGAATGACGAGAATCGAAAACTCACGGAATCAGATAGACTATGAAACCACTCCGGTTAGAACGAGATAAGAAACAAATAAGACTGAAAGGATTTAGGCAGCGCTCCGGGTGAAACATGGAGGAATAGAACAAGAACTTCACAAGATGGAATGGCACTTGACGAGATGAATATGCAATGCCTCCGGAAGAATTGAAATAGAAATGAAAAGAACTTAGTAGGAAGGATTGAATGGAGTTGTCGAGAAAACTCAACAACGAAAAGAATAAGCTTGTTGTGGGCTTATGGATAACATCTCAAAAATTATGAGGTGATAACCGACCGCAAACGAAAATGATTGGATAGCTTAGAAGAACGAAGAAATGCAAAACTCCACTTCAAAAGAATATGGAGAATTAATTACACTTCGAGATGTGAGAAGAAAAGATACTTGAACTCCACCGACAAAATCTTGATGAATTCTTGAAGAAAAGATTAAATCATGAAGAACCACCATGAAGAACTCCGGTAACAAAAAGATGATGAGATAGAATGAAAGGATGAACGAATAAGATGAGCCTTGCTATGATTTGGATGGAGGTTCCGACAAAATGACCGAGGAAATTGAACTTTGGATAAGAAAAGATGAAAACACTTGGAACTAGAATTTATTCATCAAGAACAAACTCCAAAGGAATGGATAAAATGATAATCAGGGGAAAAGAATCTTGAACGAAGCACCGTAAGAATTCGAAAATGACTGATAAAAGAGAATGAATCACCGGGAAGAATTAGAAGAACAAATATGCTTGAGGGGATTTAGATGCAAAAGAACGAAGAGATAACGAGTTGATTAAAGAACACTTGAACGAAGCACCGGGATAAATAGAGAACGAAAACTGGAATGATGGCCTCCGGTGAAAAGAAATGGAGAAACAACTCCTGACAAACTCCGGATGGGTAAGAAAAGGATATCTGACAAATGAAACAATTCAAGAGGATAACATGAAGCTAGAACCACGAAACTTCGAGAGAACGGACAAGATTGAGAGAAAAAACTCTTCTTCGGTCTTCAAAAGACGACGAGAAAAAACCACCAAAATTACTGGGATACTCTGGGAGAATGAAAAACGAAGAGGTTGAGCCAACAATGAAAAGAATTTGAATGCGATCTTGAAAAGGCATGCGACTGATGAAATCCATACTTACGTCACATTTTCAAAAGAATTTGGGAATAGCTCCGGAATAATTAGAAGAGTTAGGTAAGATCCCGGGAAAAGACCTGTGGGTTAGGGCCCACTGAAGAGAATACACCGTTGAAAAGGATTATTGAACAGATAGATGATGCACCGGAACAATTGAAATATTTGAATGAGGTGACAACCTCGAATTAATTCGAACACAGACGAATCTTCTGAGATGTCTTGAGCACTCCGGAAGGATAAACTGGCGAGAGGCGAACGAGCATGGAAAACACTTGATCCAGGGAAAAGAATGTGATCAACTCCAAAATTAGAATTGAATCCACCGGAAAAGAGATGAAGAATGTCGAACAAAATCAGAATTCACCGGTTGAAATAATTGAGGAAAAACTGAAGAGGCTCCGTACGAATGAAAATTGATGGTCGAGAGAGAGTCAGACTCTGGAAAGAAAAGGGTGGAAGGGCGGGAAAACAAAGGCAACTTGGAAGGGGAATTGACGGATATCTTGAAGAGAAAACACCAGTTGAAATCACTAAGGAAAGAAAGCAAAGGCTTCGCACGAGTAGGATGGATACTCGAATACGGACTCCGGTTCCGAGAAGAACAAGGGTGGGCGGGTGGGAAAGAAAACAACTGAGGATTGAACTCAATGATGAAGAGGCTTGAGTCGACTTGACGAGAAATGCACCGGATGAAAAGAGCTGAGAACCAACGATCGGAAAACTAACTGCGTGATCCTAAAGAAAATTTGAAGGGGAAGAGAAGTAATTCAAAACACCTACGTCAAGATTCCTTACCAGAGCGACGAAGGGGCTGAGGAGTAAAAAGAATTCCTACTCTCCGATATAACTAGACTCTGAAAACAGTTTTCTTCTAGACTCAACAATGGCCAAACTACACGATCGATCAAGGGGGGCTCCTAGGGTCGGTCGAGGCTCTGATACCAACTTGTCACGCCCAATATGCGACCCTATCCAAAAGGAACTCGAAGGTCCCACCAAGGATAGACCCGCATATTGAAACACTTTTGCAAGGTGGATATCATTACATCAACATTACATAATAGATGGGGACACATACAATAGACATACAATGCCACATGAATAGAACATCACAATACATAAGAGCATCATCCGACTACGGATGAAACACAAACAAAAACTCAAACGACATCCACCCTGCTAGCCCAGGCTGCCGACCTAGAACCTATCCCCTGATCGAAGAAGCAGAAGAAGAACTCAACGCAAGCAAGCATCGCTCTCGCGTCATGATCATCGCACAACCTGTACCTGCAACTGTTGTTGTAGTAATCTCTAAGCCACGAGGACTCAACAATCCCATTATCATGGGTATCAAGACTAGCAAAGCTTAAAGGAAAGGAAGGGGTAAAGTGGTGAGGCTGCAGCAGCGACTAAGCATATATGGTGGCTAACATACGCAAATAAGAGCGAGAAGAGAGCAAGCAGAACGGTCGTGAAACTAGCAATGATCAAGAAGTGATCCTGAACTCCTACTTACGTCAAACATAACACGAAACCGTGTTCACTTCCCGGACTCCGCCGAGAAGAGACCATCACGGCTACACACGCGGTTGATGCGTTTTAATTTGGATCTTGTGTCAAGTTATCTACAACCGGACATTAACAAATTCCCATCTGCCTATAACCGCAGGCACGACTTTCGAAAGATTATACCCTACAGGGGTGTCCCAACTTAGCCCATGACAAGCTCTCGCGATCAACGAAGGAATAGACCTTCTCCCAGGAAGACCCGATCAGATTCGGAATCCCGGTTTACAAGACATTTCGACAATGGTAAAACAAGACCAGCAAGACCGCCCGATGCGCCGACAATCCCGATAGGAGCTGCACATATCTCGTTCTCAGGGCAACACCGGATAAGCGAAGCGTACAGGAACCGACGTAACCCAAGTTGCCAAGGGATGGCCCCGCACGGTGCTCTAGTTTGGACCAACACTTAGACAAGCACTGGCCCGAGGGGGCTATAATAAAGATGACCCTCGAGAGAGCGACTCCCAAGGGAAAAGTAGGTGGTGGTGAGGCAAATGGTAAAACCAAGGTTGGGCCTTGCTGGAGGAGTTTTATTCAAAGCGAACTGTCAAGGGGGTCCCATAAATCACCCGACCGCGTAAGGAACGCAAAATCCGGGAACATAACACCGGTATGACGGAAACTAGGGCGACAAGAGTGGAACAAAACACTAGGCAAAAGGCCGAGCCTTCCACCCTTTACCAAATATATAGATGCATTAATAATATAAGAGATATTGTGATATCCCAACCAAAATCCTGTCCACCATGGAGAAATCTTCAACTTCACCTGCAACTAGCAACGCGATAAGAGGGGCTGAGCAAAAGCGGTAACATAGCCAAACAACAGTTTGCATAGGAAAGGTGTCAAAGGTTAGAGGCTGACATGGCAATTTGGGATGGCTCGATAAACAGGTAATAGGTAGCGCAGCATAGCGATAGAACGAAGCAACTAGCATAGCAATGATAGTAGTGAGATCCAGGGTAGCGGTCATCTTGCCTGAAATCCCGCAAGGAAGAAGAACGAGTCCATGAAGAAGATGAACGGATGAAGCCGAACCAACCGTAGACGAACGAATCCTCACGATCGCAACAAAACAAGAACTATCGAAAAGAAGCACACAACATGGTAAACACACCACACATGAACAAGGCATGATGCACAACAAGCATGATGCATGACAAAGCTACATGAAGCTACTCATGGCAAGAGATGATGCAAACAAGAGCAACACATCAAGGCAAGTTTAAATGAGGCCGGAACAACATATAACAATTCCGGTAAGTCCTCATATGCATATTTCGAAGTTGGTCCAGATCTGAATAAACCTTATGTTCAAGTAGTTAAACATCAAGTTAAGATGCACAAGGATGATCTACACGAGATTCTAGTCAAGTTACATATAAAGTTCATTTAGTTCGGAGCTACGGTCTAGAAGATATGAGCAAAACAAGTTAAACATGGCATTGATGCAAAATGCACTCAAACATCAAGCAAAAACCTCAAAACATGGATATAACATGATAATATGAAACTACATGCAATTCTAAGCAAGTTTCATATAGAGCACACTCAAAACGGAGCAACGGTTCAACACACACACATGAAACAAGTCACAACAACAATCTGTCCAAAACAGCAACTAGGCATATTGCAAGCATCAAAACAATATGCTACAGGGCCTCAACAAGAAAACAAAAGGCATGGGCATGAAACTAATAAATGCATAGATCAAAAGTCCTTTACTGACCATGAGCCAAAAAGGATCTGAAAATATGATGGCACCCATGTAAACATGGCAAGTTATATTACAGATTCAAACATGGCAGGAACATAATTATGAAGGCATGTAGATGAGCTTGTGCAACTCACTACTGAGAAAAAGATGGCATGGCAAGGCAACCAACAGTAAGAAGGCATGTTTGAGAAGCTAGGCATGGCAAGATCAAGGCCATAGGGTGCATGGAACACTAGCAAAACACATGGAAACAACTGAACTTAATGTTAACAGGCTGACAGCAACATTATGAAGCAACTTTGGAGCAAGATATGAACAATCTACAGCAAGCTATAAATGCAACCAGGGGCATGTATGGTTAGAAGATGACATGTAGATCAAAACATATTTAGAGCACATCTCCAGATTATGCATAGAATGATTAGTAGCAACATGTTTACATGGCATCACGAAATAACAGATTCAGCCTAGCAAAACAGCAACATCATGTACACTACGTAACAAGCTCGATTCACTCACCACAAGTCATTGCATGACAAGATAAGCATAGCATCATCAAGAAGACATGTTTGTGAAACAAACCAAGTCAAGAACAAGTCCATAGCATGCAAGGATCAACTACAACAACCTTGGCCAAATTGAATAACATGTAAACAATCTGTCAGGAAACATTTTGAAGCAAAAGTAGAGCACGAAAATAACATGCTAGACTACTCCATAATTGCAACCAAGGGCATTAATGGATAGACAATGACCACATGTTCAAAACATCCTTACTGAAGTATCTCAAAATATGCATGGATCTCTCTGTAGCATCATGTTTACATGGCATCAAAATAACAACAGAACAGGATCTAAAATCAGCAACATCACGATGCCTAGTTTGCATGCTTGTGCTAGTCACCATATTGATCACAAAAATACATGGTAAGCAACTCTGTAAAGAAGACATGGCATAGTTCAAAACACATGTAGATATCAACCTCATAGGATGCACACATCAATCATGGCAAAAATGACAAAAGAGCTCGTTCTGATAACAGACAGCAGAAAACATCATGAAGCACTCTTACAACAATGATTCAGGCACCAAGATGACCTCAAATAAATGTAATGCAATGGAATGAAATGATGTACTCGTCGAGGCGAACAATTTGACATATTACACGCACGAAACGGAGCTACGGATGCAGAGATACATCATGACAAACATGGCATGATAATGTGCAAAATCTGGGACTTAGTCGTTTTTTTGAAAAAAACCACGAGCGCCAGATAGCTATAACGTGCACTGGGCGGGGTTTAGGCGGGGCTCACCTAGCAGGCCGAAGCCCAGGTTTGAGGAGATGGGCCCTGGGGCCCATGCGGTGGCTGGGCTCGTCCTCCTCCTCGATCCCACCTGGATCGAGCGAGGCAGGGGCGGCGCCGCGACTCCGGCGAGGCGGGACGCCGGCGGACGGCGGGGACGGGGCGGAGACGGGAAAAGGCGGCGGGATCCGGCCGCTGCCTTGCCGGATCCGGCGACCGGCGGCGGGGCTGGCCTGGTGG